>NC_137604.1:9983263-10000763 GCF_963280865.1 Gymnoscopelus braueri
GTCTGTTAATTAGCATTCAACAGGCAGTCGGTAACACACAGCGCGACCGGGCCGTGATGAAATGACTTTGACAAAGTGTTGTTTTTTGAGGTCGGTCGGGCAACCGTTTGCAGCCATCAGCCATCTTCCCTGATTACCATCAGCTGTGGCACCGAGGTTACTAGGGTTCATCTGCACTCTCTCTCTCTCCCGCGCAGCAGCAAGTTTACTTTGCAGCCGCTGTGCGACAACCCAAAGATGGTGAACGCTGAGTTAGTGTGGATTATAACGTATTTAAACATGTATTATTGTAATTTTTCTTTATTTTCTGTTTAATTAATACTTATTTGCTTTTCTTTGAGGGAGAAAGGGGGTGAGAGACATTAAGAGGTGGGGGGGGGGGGGGGGATTGCTAATGTTTTTTTAATTAATAATGTTTTTCATTATTTTTTTCTTATAATCTTTTATGTGTGCTGTGTCAACAGTATCGGCGGGCACAGATGTCTGAAATAACAGGGAAAAATCACAGAAGAAAAATGAAAAGAGAAGGATGTAAAAAACAGAACCGTTTCTAATCTAAACAAGAGACATTAAAGCCACAGTCTGTAAGATTAATGAGGTATGAGATGCAGCTGTAACACCCATCAGGCTTCCAACTCTCTCACATTAATGAGGATATATTGGGCTTATGAGGTGCGGACAGTGCTACTTGTCATTACCAGTATGAGTCGTACCCGAGACCAGGGACTAAATAGAAAAGTAGGGAGTATTGTTTGTGACTCCTGTCCGGCTCTATTAAGAGCCTTTGGTTTAAGTGGGATGTAACAGCCTGTGAGGTGGTGGGAGTTGAGGCTATTAAAGGGCATATCTTCTTTCTGCCAGCCTGGTGGGCTAACTAAGTAACTAACTAGCCTACCAACATAATCTGCTTACAGACAGATGGAAGGTCTATAGGATATATATACTGCTTTTGATTAACAACTAATATCCATTGTATAGTAGCCTTAGCAAGTGTGTTAACTAAATGTGCTTTCTTGGTGTTGACTGCACACTGTCTGTCTGTCTGTCTGTCTGTCTGTCTGTCTGTCTGTCTGTCTGTCTGTCTGTCTGTCTGTCTGTCTGTCTGTCTGTCTGTCTGTCTGCCTGCCTGCCTGCCTGCCTGCCTGCCTGTCTCTCTCTTCCTCTTTTGCTGTCTCTCTCTCTCTCCACCCTCTCTCTCTGTCTCTCTCTCCCTCTCCCTCTCCCTCTCCCTCTCCCTCTTTCTATCTCTCTCTCTCTCTCTCTCTCTCTCTCTCTCTCCCTCTCCCTCTCCCTCTCCCTCTCTCCCTCTCTCTCTCTCTCTCTCTCTCTCTCTTTCATCCCGCGACGTGGTCAAGGCAGATGGCCGCCCACCCAGCCTGTGGTTCTGCTGGAGGTTTCTTCCCGCTATAACCGGGGAGTTTTTTCCCTTGTCGCTGTCGCCAAATACTTGCTCAGGGAGGAAATGTTTGGTTCTCTCTGTTCTGCATTTAATGTGTCTTGGGACCACTTGTTTTGATTCTGCACAATAATAATAAAGCTGAATTGAATGGAACTGAAATGATCACAGATGTGTAACCCTGAGCAAACAGCTATTCCAACAGTCAATATCTAACGTCATTCCTCCAGATAAGAAGGTGGATGTGTTATTTTTTGTTCCATACAGTTATCAATTTCACATTGTCAACAACACTGATAATGATTCGGTTATTATAGTTCATTCCTCTCAAGTGCCAGGCTCACACCAACAGTATATTCCATCAACATTCAGCACTTCTTATCCAAAGATGTTTTAAAAATGTGAGCTATTTTTGTGAAGATAAAAGATAAAATGCGGTTGTACTACTAATACTACTAATACCAGCCATTTGGGTTAAGGTGTCAAGTTCAAATTCCTCTCGGAATTTCAATTTTAAAAAGCAACAATAGCTCTTTATTTGTTTTGAGTTTTTTAGCTAGAAGCTGTGGGTCACTCCAGACGAAGATTACAATATATTGAATGTGAAAAAGAGTGCACTAATGTGCTCTGGCAACACAGTATGGAATATGGTACACACACACACACACACACACACACACACACACACACACACACACACACACACACACACACACACACACACACACACACACACACACACACACACACACACACACACACACACACACACACACACACACACACACACACACACACACAAACACACAGCTGACGGCTGCCTTATGTTTTGTCAACTCAGCAGAACAGAAGCTGTAGGCCTACAGCCGCAGCTGCGCAGACAGTAATGGGGTGAAGGGTTACTGTATGTGTAGCCCGTGTATGTATGTGCTTGTGTGTGCGCGTGCGCGTGCGTATGCGTGTGTGTGTGTGTGTGTGTGTGTGTGTGTGTGTGTGTGTGCGGTACTCCTCTCTACTCTTTGCTAAGTCACTGACTGTTGACTTCTCTCCTTTCACTGCATTCCACTGGCTCAGGTTGGGTTACATTTAGGTCAAACAGGGTCTCTGTGTATGTGTGTGTGTGTGTGCGTGTGTGTGTGTGTGTGTGTGTGTGCGTGTGCGTGCGTGCGTGTGTACGTTCACACCTATGTGTGAGTGTCTTTGTGTATGTCTGACTGCGTTCCTTCCTGTCAGCAATAAGTACACATGTACAATGAGTGTGTGTGTGTGTGTGTGTGTGCGTGCGTGCGTGTGTCCGTGCGTGTGTCCGTGTGTGTGGCGTGCACGCCGCAGCTCCGCTATCATAATAAACAGGGGAAGCAAGGTGGGCACTGGGCAGTGTAGCGTAAACTATGTGGTCTAATGAAAGTTATTTGACCTGGACAAAACAGCGTCTGGCGTCTGAACAGGCCAGAATATTCACCGGTCATTTGAAACCTTCTTTACTCTGTGAAATACTCAGGGTTTAATGTATTCTGTAACTCTGAGAGGGTGCAAATGTAACCAAATGGACCCAGAGTTTAAGTTGACACGGGAGTTTTACTGTGTGCCAGGTGGTACGTTACGTTTTGCTCAACACAGCAGTGTTAATTTTGTTGAGTAAGACTAAGACTAAAAGACTAAAAGACTTTTAGGTTTTGATATTTAGTCGACTAAGACTAGACTAAGACTAAACAATTTCAGAAGACTAAAATAGGACTAGAACTAAATGGTGTGTTATTCAAAGGACTTAGAATAAATCAAAATTTGCTGTCAAAATGAACACTGCAACACAGTCTTTTAGAACGGGTCGCTGCAAGAAAAAATGCCACTCATGGTCAAGTTTTGTTTCGTGTTTTTTAAACCTTTACGTATGATATTTGTTTTTGAAAGTATTAGGAGGATGTTTGTATCTGTTTATATCGAATACAAGCCATAAATACATTGTGTGCAGTATATGTCTTTGTGTGTGCGTGTGCACGCGCGCGCGTGCGCGTGTGCACAGCACATGCATGGGCACGTGAGTGCATGAGGCTGCCACTTTTTTTTTATATAACAGCCTTTAAAGAGTATTGATTGCCGTGACCCTATTTTATGTCACTGTCAATCAATAGCAGCTGGCTCTCCGCAGTGCGTGTGACCTCACGTGTGTGTGTGTGTGTGCACGTATGTGTGCACGTGTGCGAGCGAGCGCCCCGCTGGATCGATATCATCACCTGATGACCAGCTGCCCCAAATACCGACCACCGAACGGTGACCGTGGCTTCATTGACCTAGAGACGATGATGACACACTGGACTGGCCTGCTGCAACAGAGCTGAAGGTCTAAGGACATACGACAGAAGAAGCTCTGAACTGTCTCCTACCATCTAATCTCTCGTAGCAAGACAACTATTCCACACAATCTCCGAATGCTATTTAGAGTCTGGAACTACACCTCCCGAAAGCCGAGAAAGGAAGCTGTCACCTGTTCGTCTTTTCCGTTCACGGAAATATATTTCAAGATATCTTATATCTTGATATCTATTTTATTTTTTAAATTTTCCGTTCTAAGCAGCTAAGCTATATTATGCTTCGATCCTTTTCAGAGCTTCCGTGCTCCAGACTGTGTGACGGTGACGGAAGCATTTGAAAATTGTGGAAGGCAACAGTCTGACTCGCGAGAATACCTACCACCATTTGCCACCAGTAGAAGTATAAAGTAAAAATGAAAAACTGGAAATATTCAAGCAAAGAAAAAGTACCTCACGATTTTGCATTGAGAACAGCACTTGAGTAAATGTACTTAAGATACTTTCCACCAATGATGACTATACCACCATGACACCTGTCACTTGCTCATGTGACCCACGCCAGTCAGTCACTGTCACTTGGTCATATAGCCCTATCACCCTGATATGTATTGACTTTACTCAGAAAGCGCACGTCAAAGGTCATACAAATGTACAGGCTCTTGTGTAAACAGACACAAATGTCAAACTTTCTTAGAAAGCATTAGTATGATTGATTTCCATGTACTATACTGTGTGTGTGTGTGTGTGTGTGTGTGTGTGCGTGTGCGTGTGCGTGTGCGTGTGCGTGCGTACGCCTACCTCCACACCCAGTAACCCCAGGCTTTCCAGAAGGCTGTCCGTTGCGGCGGAGACCTCTTGAACGACTCTGGGGTCTGACTTCACATCCTGTAGAGAGAGAGAGAGAGAGAGAGATGATTGATGATGACTGTTACGTTATAGAGAGATCCTTTCAGTTACAAACATGGAAAGTAACTAAGTACATTTACTTAAGTACTGTACTTAAGTACAATTTTGAGGTATTTGTACTTTACTTGAGTATTTCCAATTTCCAATACTTTTACTTCTACTCCACTACATCTCAGAGGCAAATATTGTACTTTTACTCCACTACAATTATTTGAAAACTTTAGTTACTAATTACTTTTCAGATATAAACTATGATATAATGAAACATACATTAACCACTTTAGCCCTATTTTATACCTAGGCTATTTGAAAATAGCAGATCTACAAGCTCACAACGCGTCGCATCGCGACGCGTTGTGAGCTTGTAGATCGGCTATTTTCAAATATTTAGTACTTTTACTTTTGGTACTTTAAGTACATTTTGATGCCAATACTTTTGTACTTTTACTCGAGTACATTTTTAATTCTGGACTTTTACTTGTAACAGAGTATTTTTATATTGCAGTATTGGTACTTTTACTTAAAGTAAAGAATTGTAGTACTTTTTCCACCACTGCAATCACATCACACAAAACGCACACAAAACGCACACAAAAAAACTGCACATTCCAGCACTGCGTGTGTAGGCTACTGTAAGGGTGTTGTTAAGCGTATGGCTATCATTACTGGGATCTTGTTGCTGTTTAATCTAAATATAAACTATATTACTGTATGTGCGTGTGCGTGTGTGTCTTAAATGACAATATGCTGTTCTGTACTTTGTTAGACATAAAAGCCAACAAGTGAGTTAAAATGATTTATGGGTTCATTACGCGTCTTTATCGAATACAAAGTTCTGATTGGTCAATTAACGCATGATGCGATTTGTCCGACTTCTGCTCAACAGACCTCGATTAAGCCTCTATTCATGTTTCTAAGGAAACATGTCCAGTCCAGCAGCACAGTCGAGTACACTGTGTTTCTTAGCAGAAGCTTTTGAGCTCACGATCGATTTTTAAATCAATATTTTGTTTCAATTTCGCGTGGTAAGGGGTTCAGCGTATACAGGGCCTAACGGGTCATTGTTGCCGTTACGCCGGTGAGACAGGGCACAGGACAGCAAGAAGAATGGCAGTGAGGTGAAAGGTCAAGGGGGAGGGGCAGATGGGAAAGAACAACATACAACATACAGGTCACACACACAGGTTTGACCTCCCATGTGTGTTTGGTGCGTGTATGTGTGTGTGTGTGTGTGTGTGTGTGTGTGTGTGTGTGTGTGTGTGTGTGTTAAGTGTGTGTGTGTGTGTGTGTGTGTGTGTGTGTGTGTGTGTGTGTGTGTGTGTGTGCCACTATCACACAACATAAGCTGCTGGAATGCGTGAGTCTCAACACAGGTGCAGGTGTCGCTGAAGGACAGCAGTCCAGGAATAGTCCGAGACATAGTGTGCTTTATCTCTCTCTCCTTCTCAATCTGTCTCTCTCTCTCTCTCTCTCTCTCTCTCTCTCTCTTTCCCCGAATTCACACCATCACCGGAATTCCGCTTCCACATCCTGGGAAAGCGGCATGGTTCCATGTGTTGATCTATGGCGAGCAGCATGCAGCGGCAATTCGTTGTGACAGGAGGCCATGAGGTTTTGCGCCGAGGCCGAAGTGGCAACCAGTCAAAAAGGTTGCTGGACGGTTCACCCATAAAATATCCCCCCCCCCCCCCCCCCCCGCCCCATCTATTTTGTAATGATAATGTTCTTGTCAATAGCAGCACAGACAATTGGCTTTGGTTAGCAAACACTGATGACTATGTACTAAGCGTTTGTGAAAGGAATGATTGTGGCTTATGTTGTCATATTTTTTCCTCTGTCTTTCTCTGGCTATCTCTGTTCCCGTCTCTCTGTCTCTGTCTCTCTCTCTCTCTCCCTCCCTCCCATCACCTATTGCCTCTCACTCACACCCTGTCTCTCGTCCCCTCCAGATGACAAAGACGGAGCACAATGTTCTCATTACCCCGTGCCAAAATTTCTCCATCGTGATTCACTCTTGGGGTCAGATGATTTATGGCTCTACGAGGGGTGGAGGTGGGGGGTTGAAGGAACGGTGAACAGGCTGCAGTGTGGTCTGGAGGAAGCAGAAGAAGTGAAGAGAAGGAGAAAGTGTGTGTGTGTGTAGCAAGGTTATAATAGTTTGGGATTTTTCATTATAGTTTAGTTTTCTAGCAAATTTGCATTTAAAAAAAAAACTGCTTAGTTCAGTTAGTTTGTATTAGTTTAAGTATTTTTTCATACTTTATTTGTCAGTTGCAGGATTCAAAAGGGTCAATAAGTATTGTGTATTAAAAAAACCCGAAATGTTTACAAATAAATTTGCAAAAACCAAAACGAAGGGCATTTTCTCTATAATTTCAGATAGTTTAAGTTAGTTTTGTAAATGCACAATGCCGTTTCAGTTAGTTATCGTTTGTTTGTTTTAATTATCGTTTTTATTTATTTCAGTTTACGAAAATGTCCTTTAAATTTAAGTTTCCGCTATTTCGTTAGTACGTTTTCGTTAACTATACTAACCTTGGCGTATAGAGACACGAGAGAACCGGCGAGTGTGTGTGTGTGTGTGCTATGGGGGGAAAGTTAATTTCAGGCTCCGGAATGTAATGTTTGTGAAATGAATGAGGGGGGTCTTTTCTGTCCAAACTCTCCGTCAGCACAGAGCTGGGAGAGGATCTCTCCACTCCCTTTGTCTGCCGTCACATAATATTAACATCGGCGTCAATGCCTCCTATTGTCCAGGCACAGTAATGAGAGGTCCTAGGGGGGGTATTTACAGGTCTATGAAGAACTTGTGCACACATTTATTTGTGTGTGTGTGTGTGTGTGTGAGTGTGTGTGTGTGTGTGTGACGCACATGACGCTCGCTCATATGACAAGATGCTCATATTTGTGTAAGAATGGAGCTTTTCTAAACCGGGGGCCTGAGTTGTCTGAATGTTGCCCCTCAGTCGTCTGTGAATCATTTGGCAAAACACTGACGCAGATAAAAGGCGGACAAGTGTTACCGGGAGATAGATTAATGTTTCTACATGTAAACAACACCAAACAACATCCACATGTTGTTTTCCATGCAGTAGTGACACCCACAATATAAAAATGTTGTAAAGGAACAAAACTGAAGTAAAAATGTATCAGTTATTGTCACCGAAGAGCTATGTTTTTTGAGGGGGAGAAAGTTTAAAGCAGATCTCGTCTCTGTCGGGTGGAAACCTCATATGTCCAAAACTGTTGCTTTGCAGGATTCAAATTCAAAAACAGGAAAAGTAGCAGATCTATAGGCTCAAAGTGCGTTTCGAGCTTGCAGATCTGCTGCTTTTGATGCTTTTGTGTGACGCTGTAGTATGATCAAGTTTACGGGGGGTAAAAAAACACAAAAAGCTAGAATATGGAGATAAGAGGTTTCCGCCGATATACGGTATGTCTGAAGTCAGCAGTATTTAAAGCTGATTTTGGACAACAGCCACATATTTGTGTGGGTTTTTTTTTTTTTTGCTGACTGCGCAAAGCGAGTGTCTTTCTAGCCAGTGGTCATGCAACGTGCTGCTGCTGTGTTGAAACAACAGACTACAGCGAGGGGGGGGGAACACAGTGGTGGAAGAAGTACTTTTACTTAAGTAAAAGTATCAATACTGCCATGTAGAAATACTCTGTTACAAGTAAAAGTCCATAATTCAAGATTTACTTGAGTAAAAGTACAAAAGTATTGGCATCAACCTGTACTTAAAGTACCAAAAGTAGAAGCACTCATTAGGCAGAATGTCCTGTTTCAAATGTATAAGGTTTATGAAAATCTTTTGAAAATAGCAGATCTACAAGCTCACAGTGTGACGCAATGTGACGCATTGTGAAATGGATATAGGGCTGAAGTGGTTAATGTATGTTTTGTAATTATAATCAAAATCTACAAAGTAACTATTAACTTACGTATTCAAATAATTGCAGTGGAGTAAAAGTACAATATTTGCCTTTGAGATCAGATGTAGTGGAGTAGAAGTAAAAGTACTGAAAATTGGAAATATACAAGTAAAGTGCAAATACCTCAAAATTGTACTTAAGTACAGTACTTGAGTAAATGTACTTAGTTACTTTCCACCGCTGTCAGGGGGGGGGGGGGGGGTATGTAGGAAGTGGAGCGTGAAGTTGTACTTTCTGTCCTTTTTGGCTCAAACAGGAAGAGGAGTGGAATCCCACCTCGTCCCAGAGGAGAGACAGATCGGTTCATGCGATGGTGAAACAGATTCATCAGACTTTGCAAAACGCACCAGTGAAAAGGTCAGGCAGGAGGAGGAACATTGAGCCTGAAGTCTTTCCTTTCTTCTCGTTCTTTTTTTTTTACCCAGAGAATCTCAGTCTGTCTGACTATGGCTTTACAGCATTAATGAATAAATCATGTTAATAATGAGACATGGTTGCAAGGCTAGTAGCTTGATAATGACACATTCATGCTGTTTCACAGTGTGCGAAAAGGGCATAAAACTACTGATTATGCTGTCCAACTAAATTAAACTAAATTTATAGGGCGGCTGTGGCTCAGGAGGTAGAGCAGGTCGTCCATTGATCCGTGGGTCGGCGGTTCGAATCCCAACTCCTCCTGTCCACATGTCGAAGTGTCCTTGGGCAAGACACTGAACCCTACATTGCCTCCAATGATTCGGTCGGCGCTAGCTTGCCACCATTGGTGTGTGAATGTGGGAAAAGTGGGGACGCTGGCGTTGACTGTTCGCCGCTCCACCTCCCAATCCCCCCCCCTGTATGAATGAATGAACCATTGTAAAGCGCTTTGAGTAAGTTTGAGTACTTAGAAAAGCGCCATATAAATGCAATTCATTATTATTATTATTAAATCAGTGGGGTCTGTTTTCAATGTGATATCAGTCCAACTTTTCATACAAAATCTACTTAACCTAATGTAAGAGGAGAGGGCTCCAAGAAAAAGAAACAAAAGAAGAACTAAATGACAGACGCCAGCGTTGATCCGTTGGTTTTTTGACCACAGACAGACAGACAGACAGACAGACAGACTAGACAGACTAGACAGACTAGACAGACAGACAGACAGACAGACAGTGGTGGAAAGTAACTAAGTACATTTACTTAAGTACTGTACTTAAGTACAATTTTGAGGTATTTGTACTTTACTTGAGTATTTCCAATTTCCAATACTTTTACTTCTACTCCACTACATCTCAGAGGCAAATATTGTACTTTTACTCCACTACAATTATTTGAAAACTTTAGTTACTAGTTACTTTTCGGATATAAATTATTATATTATAAAACATACATTAACCACTTTAGCCATATTTTATACCTAGGCTATTTGAAAATAGCAGATCTACAAGCTCACAACGCGTCGCGATGCGACGCGTTGTGAGCTTGTAGATCTGCTATTTTCAAATATGTTTGTACTTTTACTTTTGTTACTTTAAGTACATTTTGATGCCAATACTTTTGTACTTTTACTCAAGTAAATTTTGAATTCTGGACTTTTACTTGTAACAGAGTATTTTTATATTGCAGTATTGGTACTTTTACTTAAGTAAAGAATTTGAGTACTTTTTCCACCACTGCAGACAGACGGCACCGACTCACCCGTATGGGTTTGAAGAAGTCCAGGTTGGACAGGAAGTGGCTCTGGGCCCGGTCCAGCCACTCGCTGGAGGAGTTGCAGATGATCTCCTGGGTGAGACGAGACACGCTCCCGTCGGCGATGGTGACGAACTCCTCCAGGGACGTGGTGTTGCAGAGGTCCCTGAGGTGGAAACCAAAGCCTTTGATCAGCACCTGGAGAGAGGGGAGAGAGAGAGAGAGAGAGAGAGAGAGAGGGAGGGAGAGAGAGAGAGTGTCAGCAACCCGTTTAAAGGTATCATGACATTCATTTTCACTTTTTTTATTTTCAATGTTTTATTTGGGGTTTTATGACCTCAATTACACCCAAAAAACCTGAACTTAGAACATTCAGTGGATTTTCTGTGGTCTGGGGTTTTCTGAATAATTAGGCTGAAAAGTAATCTGAGCTTGGCCCTTCGACAGTGAGGTCACAGTCGATTAATCCCGCCCACTCTCCTCCTCGCCCCTCCCCTCCCCTATCCTTTCCTTTGGGGGGGGCGGAGCAGAGGCGATGATTGACAGGCAAAATCCCTCACCAGCGACACCCGCAGGCAAAGATTTCTTTTTTCATTGCAGTTGAAAAGGCTTTAGAAATGTGAGAGAAAAACACCTGCCATGGATCACTGGAATGGAATTTTCACTTAAAACTTTTTGTACACTTTTGAAGGACCAGGACAAAGACTTTGAATGTGGTGTAAAAGTGAATGTTAACCCATATAAACCTGAGGCCGATTCTACAAATGTCTTCTAAAGTTCAGTTTTTTGAAAGAATCTATGTTGCTATGTCAGTGGTGCTCAAACCTTTTTCATGTCAAGGACCCCCAAAATGATATTTATTTGTCCGCGGACCCCCATCTCAAAATATTGTGTTCCAGGGACCCCCAGAAGCAAAGATTTGAGTTACAAATATCGGCTTTAAAAATATATATATTATTCAAGATTTGCACACATTTTCACGATTTAAAAGAAATAGCAGATCTACAAGCTCGTAGCCGCGCTATGAGCTTGTATATCTGACATTTTTTAATAGCCAAAGAAATCTAAAAATGACACAGATGCGTTCCCGGTCTTAATGGGTTAACATATCAACTAGTCTGCAGAACGCAACAAAATGCAGCAAGTCATTCTGCTTAAAGGAGGAGTTCACCCAAAAAATGACTTATTTTCTATCAATTGCACACCCTATGAAGCCTTGAATCCATGGATTATTTTTTGTTTTTGTCGCATTCCTAAGCTAATAATTTGATTCCCGTCTCCTACCGGCTAATGTATCCGGTAGGAGACACAAAGTAGATTATTTGTGTCTCCTACCGGAAATATAACCTCACTCCGTCAAATGAAAGAAGCTTGCGACACACATTTTGTTTCACAGCGTACTTGCATCTGAGACTCCGGGCGCAGAATCGATGACAGACGGAGTTTTATTTTTTCAAGCTACTAGGCAGGTGATTGGATGATCCCGCCCCTAGCAGCCGCTGATTGGTTCGTATGCGCAGCGGTTCGGGCAGCTTTACTCTGTGAGCAATCCCAGACCCTCCTTCCTGAAACCAAATGCAATGCAATGCATGAGATTTCCGGAGGGAGGGGGTGTTTACCAGGCTACCGGAAATACACACGGTCATCAAATTATTGTCTTAGGAATGCCACAAAAACAAAAATAAATCCATGAAATCAAGGCTTCATGGGGTGTGTAATTGATAGAAAATAAGTCATTTTTTGGGTGAACTCCTCCTTTAAGAAAATTATTAACTATAAAAACGTAAAGGTTACAGAAATGGCAGATAAGTAACTGGCCCATCAACAAAAGAGTTAGGGGTTGAGTGTCTTGCTCAGGGACAGCGTCACACATTGGCAGGGACATAGGAACCAAACTTAGGACCTTCGGTTTCCCAGACGGCCCTCTCTACCATTCAGCTATGGCCACCCTGAATGAAAAAGTCCCTAGAACTTGACCTCTAGACTTTGCCACGGTCATATCGGTTAAAACGGCTTACAGTGTGATGGATTGCAAGCGTTTATTTCAACATCACTGTGGCGACAAAGCTATTCATTTGATCAAAACGATCTCTTATATTCAGGGTTTTTATTTCACTCCTCGTTGGTTCCCGCACAGTAACAGATCCTGTGAGAGAAGCGAGTCTCTTATTTTTAGGATTTTACGTGATACACAGAACAGAACCGAGGCACATGCTGGAGGCATGCGCTTTTGGACACGACGCAAACACACATGAGAGTACGCACACGCAAGCGCACACACACACAAACGTTTTACAGATCAACCGCTCTCTTTGTGTTTTTCCTCACACTCTCTCTCTCTCTCTCTCTCTCTCTCTCTCTCTCTCTCTCTCTCTCTCTCTCTCTGTCTCTCTCTCTCTCTCTCTTCTCTCCCTTCTCTCTCTTCTCTCTTTCTCTCTCACACACACACACACACACACACACACACAGACACGCAGTCGCACACAAACACACGCCCAGCTGCGACTTAGCAGGCAGACAAGCAAAGTGTTCCAAAAACACAGTGACATTTTCACAGCCGGACAGAGATTCCTTCTGCTGGGACAGAAGCAAGATGTTCCACAGACGCCCAGAGGCTGTAGCAAACATCCTGATGTCACACACAAGCAAACACACACACACACACACACACATGCGTGCGCGCACGTGCACACACGCACACACACGCATTAACATAATCTTTTCAGTGGTATAAAACAGCAGAGGTTACAGTGGGTTACATCAAACAGATCAAATGTAATCCAGACATGTTTTCTCTTCTGTTTATTGAATTACATTTTTCATGCTCTTTTCCATCGAAAGACTGGAGGCGCATCTAAACTCTGAACCAAATTCATATTTTCAATCATAGCGGATAAACATCTCTCTCTCTCTCTCTCTCTCTCTCTCTCTCTCTCTCTCTCTCTCTCTCTCTCTCTCTCTCTCTCTCTCTCTCTCTCTCTCTGTGTGTATATGTGTGTGTGTGTGTGTGTGTGTGTGTGTGTGTGTGTGTGTGTGTGTTTACTGTGAGACGCGTGCGGCGGGTGTGTGAGCCCCGCTCTCCGCACGTGAGGAGAGAGGTGGGGGGAGGGGTGTTAGTCATGTGACGCAAACAGAGGAGGAGAGGAGGACGAGTAGGAGAAGGAGGAGGAGAAGAGCGTCAGCCCCCCTAAAAAAACGAGGGATGGAGAAAAAAAGAGAAACGACAAGAACATCTGACAGGAAAGGTGAAACAGGGTTAAAAAAAAAAGGACGTTTATTTTTTGTCATTGTCGTTTCCAAAATATGAAGGAAATATAGAAGGAAATGTAAGGAAACGGAGATGAGATTGAGAGAGACAGTGATGGAGAAGGGTAATGCTTTTGAGAGACAGATAACAGGCGAATGGATGGTAAATGTGTTTACCTGAGGGTGGAAAAATGGAGAAAACAACAAAAGGCAAGACACCGCTTCAGCCCTACTAGCATCCCTATGCTGAGCGGGGGAGGGGCATTCGCTGAAAATAGCCGATCTACAAGCTCACAACACGTCGCGACGGCATCGGCTGTTGTCGACGAAGAGATTTGGTGTAGAGGGGGGAAAAAGAGCGCACCAAGTACAGCGCCAACTCAGGTCCGTTTTACTATCGAGGGTTTAACCCATTAAGACCTGGAACGAATCTGTGTTATTTTTTTATTTGAGCTAAAAAGCATTATTTTACACTTTGGCTATTCAAAAATAGCAGATCTACAAGCTCATAGCGCGGCACCGAGTGCCGCGCTACGAGCTTGTAGATCTGCTATTTTTTTTTATCGTGAAAATGGGTGCAAATCTTTGAATATATTCAAAGCGAACATTTTTAACTCAAATCTTTGCTTCTGGGGGTCCCTGGAACAACATATTTTGAGATGGGGGTCCCCGGCCAAATACATATCCTTTTGGGGGTCCTTGACATGAAAAAGTTTGAGCACCACCGATATAAAAAACATATGTTTTTCAGAAAACTGATTTAGAAGACATTTGTAGAATCGGCTTCAGGTCTTAATGGGTTAAGTGGTTAACCCCCTAATCAATGGCAGCCACTGTTCCTAATAGTTAGGATGGGTAAAATACAGAGGACAAGTTCTACTTCAGTGCCATCTAGCATGAAATAACCCAGGCAATAACAACAGCACAAGATGAGCAATGAGAGAGAGGTGAGACCCCCTGAACCACACGGATAGGGGACACATTTTGTCCTGGAACACCATCCTTAACCCGCCCCTCCAGCCAGCCATGGGGATTTGACTGCTGGGGGTGTTAAGAGCTTAACTGTGTCCCCCCAACACACACACACACACACACACACTGTGTCAAGTCAAGGTCATTGGATTTATACACACACACGCACACGCACACGCACACGCACACACGTGCTGTACTGTTAGTACTGCTGCAACATCCATATTGTACTCCATAGTTATTAGGATAAAGATGATATCATATAATCACTATGAATGGAAAGATTTGTGTTTTCTGTTTATTAAAGAGCTGGAGAGACAGGTATAGACCCCTGTTACTGAACACACACTTATGGTGTATAATGATGATTACTCTCAGAATATAGAGTAAAGCATTTTTTTTTTTTTAAGCCACAACATTTTACTCACAGCACCGTTAAAGAGAACTGTTCAATGAAATGCAACTCAGAATGGCCTGTCAGTTCCTCTAGTCCAGCCGTACCCAACCTTTTTTGGCTCATGGCCCATTCGAAAATCGCAAAAGCGTTGGCAGCTCACGAATCAATCGACTGTGTTCCGGCTTGGATCAGTGGAACTAACGTAGTATACTTAGTTTAAAGGATTGGGTAAGTGATACTTTTTTGTTTAAACAAGTGTTAAATAGCTATTATATTCTGATAGTACTCATTGCTGTAGTGTTTGTTCAGTAACGGGAGTCTCCCTGCCTCTCTAGCTATTTAATAAACAGACAAATGCAATTTCAGGATACCAATTTTATCCAATCAGGAGACAGAACTCGCACAGGATACGGATTAAAGAAGTACAATTGGAACTGGAATAGTATACATTTTAAGCTGATAAAATGGTACTTTCTCCTGATTGGCTGAAAAATTGCAACCACCCCTGAAAATGTATTTTCTTTTTATTAAAGAGGTGGAGAGACAGAGAGACTCCTGTTACTGAACAAACACTCTATAGCAATGAGTACTATCAGAATATAGAGCTTTAACCGTTTATCAAAATCACTTAAAGTCCACTATTTACTTGGTGTTTTTCCACTTTAATCATCCTGACTCACAGAGTGGGAATCTCTGCTCTATCCAGACCACTGTGACGCATTCATGCCCAGAAAACTCTCAGTATTTCGGGGTCATTTCCTTTACCTTCTCCAGGTTGACGTCAGCCTCCACGATCTGTCTCATGGCGTGATGAGGAAGCGAGGCGTTGTGATGGAGGAAGTGGGACAAGGTTTCGTTGTCTTTCAAGAAGTCCTTCAACTTGAACCCTACGATGTGACACACAGACAGGGAGGCCACGTTAAAACACAGGGCACGCTGACGCTCAGAACACCGCATGCAGGCGTGTGGAACAGGATTTCAAGGACCCCCCCATAACTCTGAGAGTGTACAAATGGAACCAAAGGGGCCCGTGAGGGTCCCTTTGGTTCCATTTGTACACTCTCAGAGTTACAGACCTGTAAGTGTCCATTTGAGACCCCTTCAAGGACATTTTAAACTTATTATTTTAATATTGAGAGGACAACAAGAATGGCGAGACGAGTGTCTGTCGGACTGGGATTTGATCCCAAGTCAGCAGGAAGCACATAAAGCTATAACCCGGGACTTATTTTAATGAAATGAAATGTTATGTTAACCAATCTGTATGAAAGAGTATGTTAATACAACATAACTAGCACAGCTAGTAGCCTACAGCAGACCAAAAAAAGAAGTACATATTGTAGATTGAAGAGCTATGACAACAAAGAGCGGCCATGAACTTCACCAACGATGAATTTAATTACAGTGTTGTTTACATGGAAAAAACCAACAACAGAGACATAATGCAAAGAAAACAACCCCATTGTGATTCCTTCCAAAATGCAATGACTTCATTAGATAAAGATTTTAGATCATCGTGACACCCGCTTGTTTGTGCCGCTTCTGTATTGAACATTCCGAGGGAGTCAAACCGGCACTGAAGACCAGTTTGAGTCAGCGCTGTGGTCAAAACACGCACAGACACACACACACACACACACACACACACGCACGCACACACGCTCCTACACAATGTTCTTTTCAGCTCAGCAGTTTGCGCTCGGTTGGGGTTACTGTAGTGCGTTCCACTCTGACACAAATACTGGCCAAGCAGTCCATCAAACTGTCTCTCTCTCTCTCTCCTCTTCTCCTCTCGCTCTTCCATCCATCTATTTAACCACGTATACCCAGTGGTGTAAAGTAACTAAGTACATTTACTTAAGTACTGTACTTAAGTAAAATGTTTAGGTATTTGTACTTTACTTGAGTATTTCCAATTTCCAATACTTTTACTTCTACTCCACTACATCTCAGAGGCAAATATAGTCCTTTTACTCCACTACAATTATTTAAAAACTTGAGTTACTAGTTACTTTTCAGATATAAATTATGATATAATGAAACATACATTAACCACTTTAGCTCTATTTTATACCTAGGCTATTTGAAAATAGCCGATCTACAAGCTCACAACGCGTCGCATCGCGACGCGTTGTGAGCTTGTAGATCTGCTATTTTCAAACATTTTTGTACTTTTACTTTTGGTACTTTAAGTACATTTTGATGCCAATACTTTTGTACTTTTACTCAACTACATTTTGAATTCTGGACTTTTACTTGTAATGGAGTATTTCTACATTGCAGTATTGGTACTTTTACTTAAGTAAAGAATTTGAGTACTTTTTCCACCACTGCGTATACCTATCTCCCATTTCCCTTCATCCGTCCATCAAGCCATTTGCTGAACGGAATCTTATTAGGATCACTTTTTACATTACATTTAGACCAGGGGGGTGATGCAACTTTGATGATGGAGAGGGACACTATACCTCCACACTCACTCCAGAGGGCCACATTGCATATACTGTCGGGCAGACACCTCCTCTTCTTATCTCCGTATTTTAACTTTTTTCGTACATTAATGCAGTACTTTACCATTCTATGTCACACAAAAGTAGCAAAAATAGCCGATCTACAAGCTCATTTTGCTATTTTTGCTATTTTTTTTATTGGAATCCTGATTTATTT
>NC_137604.1:10010211-10092711 GCF_963280865.1 Gymnoscopelus braueri
CGAGACCCATCTCCCGTTTCTGCAGCATGAGGCAGCTTGATATATACACAAATACACCCCCTGGACATTACATGACACTTAGGTCACAGAGACCTTACCCCCCCCCATCCAACCCAACCCTTGATGCTGAGTGCCAAGCAGGGAGACATTGAGTAAATGTTTTATGGCACGGCTGGGGATTGAACCCCGACCTCCTCCCTGTCTCAGTGTGGACACTCTTACGAGGCCGCTGAGCTGGTATAAATGAATGGTTACACAACGGCGTAATGTGAAGTTATCAATTCAAATGAGTTGAAATTGGAGGCTGCTATCAGAATCATCCGGAAAAAGATTTTGCATGCTCAACACAAATACTGAATTCATTTGGTGCTGAATTAATAACACGGCGTGAAGGCAGGGCTCTCAACTATTGGTACAATTTAACTGTGTGTGTGTGTGTGTGTGTGTGTGTGTGTGTGTGTGTGTGTGTGTGTGTGTGTGTGTGTATGTGTGTGTGTGTGTGTGTGTGTGTGTGTGTGTGTGTGTGTGTGTGTGTGTGTGTGTGTGTGTGTGTGTGTGTGTGTGTGTGTGTGAATATGTAGAAAACTGTGCATGCGATTAATAGTCTTACTGTCTTAAGGAATAAATGAAGTGGGTAAATGAATGAACAAATTCCTACCAAAAATCACAGGACAAGACAAGACAAACAAAATGACTAAATAAATAGATAAACAAAGACAAACGATAAGCAGTTAAAACAGTGTGCGCTTTCGTTTCTTACCTGGTGCGTTCTTCTGCAGGTTCTTGAGCGCCCTCACCAGACCTTTGAAGCCCTCCATGCTCTTGTCGTTCTGGCTGTACAACAGTATCTTCTTCACGTCGATGAACAGACGAGAGATGCTGATGAGAACGACAAAAAAGACAACGAATGAAACCACTGGAAACGGGAATGAGGATCAGATGTAGTGTAAACAACTTTCCAAAATGAAATTGATAAAAGATCATATAAATTACTTGATGCAGTTATTAGAGAAATTGATACAAAATCTGTTGCTTTGTTTTCATTCAAGATGTTACTTGAGGACAAAAGTATTGGCATCAAAATATACATAAAGTACCAAAAGTAAAAGTACTAAAATGTTTGAAAATAGCCTATATATAAAACAGGGCTAAAGTGGCATGTTTTATAATATGATAATTTATATCTGCAAAGTAACTACCGGTAGTAACTAAAGTTTTCAAACCATTGTAGTGGAGTAAAAATATTTACAATATCATCTCAGAGGCAATATTTGCCTCTGAGATGTCGTGGAGTAGAAGTAAAAGTACAGAAAATTGGAAATACTCCAGTAAAGTAAAAAATACCTCAAAATTGTACTTAAGTACAGTACTTGAGTAAATGTAGGCCTACTTAGTAACTTTACACCACTGTTTATTTCACGCTATGTATTCTTATGACGTCACTCAGTTCTACTATGAGGCAAACCGGTAAACTGGGTTCAGTGTGTATGTATACGAGGAACGGACACTCACATTGAATCGTTGAAGTTTCCCACCACTCCGGGACTCTCTCCCGGGGTGGGGTAGCGGAAGCAGGGGTTGTTTGCGTTGCAGATGATGCCCTGCACCCATGGCAGGGTGCCTGCCGAGGGCATGGCCTTGTTGGGGAAATGACCTAGAAAAGAACAAAATAAAAAGAAGCTGAAACTAGGATCATGGCGCTCTGCAGCAAAGTATACAGGTCAGAATTCACAGGCAAGAGTTAAGGGCCAGGACGGGTCTTGTTTTAGCCTGCTAGTTGTCGATTTAACAATCTGTGTTTTACTATCTACTTTGAATGCTTCAGTTTGGGTCTTGTCTTTGTCTCAGTAATTGCTGGTTAGTTTTAGTACTCTACAGCGTTAGTTCTCAAAGTGGGGTCCGGGGACCCCCAGGGGTCCTTGGGGGGGTTCCAGGGGGTCCCCATCAACATGTGTTAATGAAGCATCACCATAATTTTAACCACTTTAACCTTTTATACTTTGGCTATTTAAAAATAGCAGATCTACAAGCTCGTAGCGCAGCACTCGGTGCCGCGCTACGAGCTTGTAGATCTGCTATTTTTGAAAAATCGTGAAATTGTGTGCAAACTGTTTGAATATATATTTTTAAAAGCGAACATTTTTAACTCAAATCTTTGCTTCTGGGGGTCCCAGATATTTTGAGATGGGGGTCTGCGGCCAAATACATATCATTTAGGGGGTCCTTGACATGAAAAAGTGTGAGAACCACTGCTCTACAGCAAATACTCTTGGCCCTGGACGAGTAGACAACGGTGAGGGCTGTAGTGTCCGAGATGACCTCAATAACGGTCAAGATGTCTTAGGCAACAGCCTCTCTACAGCGAATGTGTCTCAGAATAGAGAACTGGAATAAGTCTCAAAGATTTACTTAAACCAGTGGTTCTCAAACGTTTTAATCTCAAGCACCACCATAACTCTGAGAGTGTACAAATGGAACCAAAGGCTCCATTTGTACACCCTCCCTGGACCCCACTTTGAGAACCACTGATTTAAACAATACAAGAGAGTGGGGAGATTTACAGAACATAATTCTACATAAATCAACCCTGGCTCCATATTCCTACATTACGCCATGTTGGTCCATTACCGGTGGATTTATACCATCATTGCCTTTTGGCCGTGAATGTAAAAAGCCCTAAAACTTTATCTTTATGACCGTCTTATCAGCGAATGACTCTGCTACTGTTTACAGTGTGTTGACTATCAAAGTGAACAGATAAGGATTAGAGGAGAGTTGATGGGTGGTCTGGAGGTTGGCCTGACATTAACTTGTGACACAGTTTCAGGTTTTCATCTTTCTACTTTGGTCGGACTGGTTTAATGTGGTCAACAAAATGGACATCAGTGAACTCAAAATGGCGGCAGTTTGGACCTTGGTTATTGTGTGTGTGTGTGTGTGTGTGTGTGTGTGTGTGTGTGTGTGTGTGTGTGTGTGTGTGTGTGTGTGTGTGTGTGTACATAGGTGTACAAGTATGTCTCTCTCTCTAAGATTGGTATTGATTAGCTCTCTTTCATGCGCTACACCGGTGGCCGACCCCATGTTTCATTCCCTGACAATCGATGACGACCGATGTTCTGTCTACTGTATAGTAAAGTTAGTATTACAGTATTTCACCCATATCTTATGGCCCAGTCATGTCTTGTGTTTGCTATAGCAGGGGGCCTAAGCCATCGAGGGGAATTCACGAGAGATAATCAGCTCCGCCATGCATGCAGCTGAGCTGGTCAGCTGCTTCCACTAAACGTATCGATGGGTTCACAGAGAAATATGACCCTGGTATATAAACCAATAACAAGCCCAGTGACCTAGTTCCTGACAGCCGCCATGTACCTTGAGATAGCATCCGAGATGTTACACTATTATGTGTCCTCTGATTAAACAGATGAAGGGACGTTCAGTATTCATAAGCAGTTGAGTGTGAGAAGTTGCTTTCTTTGAGGATATATTATACCAGTTGTTCTCAATTTTTTTTTTCAATGGCCCCCATAACTCAAACCAAATGGACCCGTTCCAGTATGTACACTGACTCTCAGAGTTACAAACCTTTAAGTGTCTATTTGTAAACATGTTTGTCATGTCATAACTTTCTTTTGTGAGTTATACAAAATGGGATGAGGTGTTTGAATTAGTATTATCATAATGTTTTGCTTCTGTCGGGAGACGGCGAAAGTCATTTACATATACGTAGTACTCCAGATGTTGCTGTGTAGCTGAGCTGATACAGGGTGAAAGTTGAGGGGGCCAGAAGCGATATGTTGACACAAATTATATTGTTATTCGCTTTTTCCAGGGAGTTGAATGTTCCTTCATCATGTGTCCGCAAAGAGCAAACAAATGACCAATGGACTGTGCCCCTCTGAGACAATAACACGACGGCCTTGCAGGACTAACATGTTGCTATTTTCAGTAGTACACTACTTCAAAACCAAGAAGATGGCATTTTGTCCAAATGGTTTGAAAAATAGGACAGACACAGAGAAGGAAACGTTACTAAAATGGGAAGTAGACAAAACAGAAAGCCTAAGTTGAAGGTAATTGAACAAAAAAAGGACAGAACAAACCCTGTTTATTTTAGTTTTTCATTACTAAGAAGAATGGGCTTCGTGATTATATTTTGTTTGAAATATATGTCACAAAAACAAGGACATTTATTTGGTATATCCTGTGCAATTCTATGCCCATGCAGCCAGCAAGAATTCTGTCTAGTCTCTGAAGCACCTCTCAAATGAAATTACTTTTTTCCCCCTTCTTCTTTTTCTTTATATAACTCGGGCCTGGTGCAGTGTTCGTGCAGCGCATTATGAATGCTTTTGACACAGAACAGCCCTTCCTCTTTACAAAGCAGAAGCATGTCCTTGTCGTGGTGACTGGTCACGTTTATCTATCTGTGTGCTGTTGTTCTTTCACAGGACCTTCTAAGGACAAAACACACTCTTCCAGAAACTAGGGAGGAAGAGGCACCGGATGGCCGTTTGTCTTTCTGTTCTGTGGTAAATCTGTGAGATTCACGGAAACTGTGTACTTCCTAGATTAGAACACAGAAGACACGTGATAAAGAACAACCGAGTTTGGAAGTCCCTTGTGAAAGAGGGCATTTACCTTTTGAGGAAACAAAATATATGTTTTTTTTTGGTTTGCGTGATCAAATTATCAAAGGTTCTTTCACTAATGGGTCTTCATTAAATGATGTCAATGTTTTCATACCATCTGTCTCCAGAAAGAACAGATGTCTCCGCTGTTATTAATCCCCCCCCCCCTACTTTTGAGATATGTTTATGAATGAATTGATTTATAAGTCATTTAGTTAATTGAATTAAGGCCTTAATATTGGATCCATCCATGCACTACTCTGTTCCAAGTAGCACATCTATCCATCCATCCATCCATTCTTGTTCCTACAGCGATGTAATCAGGCACGCCATTAATTAACCCATTCAGACCGGGGAAAGAATCATTTGTGTAATTGTTTTATTTCTTTGGGCTATTCAAAAATAGCAGATCTACAAGCTCGTAGGGGGAAATCGTGGGTCTTTCAATATATATATATTTTTAAGCAAACGTTTTTTTTTAAACGTATGTTGCTATAATATCAGTGGTTCTCAAAAAAGTATATGTATTTGGCCGTGGACCCCCATCTCAAAATATTTTGTTCCAGGGACCCCCAGAAGTTGTAACAGAGAGAATAAAAATGTTTGCTTTACAAATATATATATCCCTATTATAGGTCCCTGTCCCTCTCTGTCCTTACATTCGTGCTGTTCGTAGGGAGGGTAGTGCATCCGTACGGAGATGAGGATGAAGAATATGAACAGAGGCCAGACGATCTCGATCAGCAGCTGGGTCTGTGAGGAGGACAAAGAGACAAGAAAAGAGATATGAGAGTGTGTAAAGACACCATGAGGCAATGACTTTCTGTTGGAATTTAGAACACCTACATGTATTAGAGATGGCTTCAAACTGACAAGAAAGCCTGAATTATACTTTGTTGTGTGCAGGTGCTGCAAGTCACAAGTCAACGCGTCACAACGCGTCACAACGCGTCACAACGCGTGTGAGCTTGAAGATTTGATATTTTCACAACAACAGTGAACAGTTCGAGTCTGAACGAACTTCCATTGAGTTTTATTAAATTTGAGCTACAGTAGTTATGTAAAGGAAGTATTTGCACATCCACTTCTTTTGGATGCAGGTGCGTTGGACAGTGACAACTGAAGCAAACATAGCAAAATATTCTCATGAACAAAATGTCCCTGATGAAGGTCCAGTGGGACCGAAACGTCTGTCAATTCAAATAAAAGAGGCTGCTGAGCAAGAGCAATGTACAGGACTTTTTGTTCATGAGAACATTTTTTCATGTTTTCTTCAGCTATAGCAGTTAGCCTTTACTAAATACAAAATGAAACATCAACAGCCGACTGGATGTGTCAAAGGGCATTCAGATGAAAGTTGTAGAGAGAAGAGGTCTGCGTTGGCATGTGTTTGTTCAGCATTTATCTCTGCTTACTTTTGGTTAAGATCTGCTCAGAACTGAAGATATAAAACAGATGCAACTTTTGCAAATGGCGTCTAAACCTTTAAGACCACCAGCTCTTTTGACAGAGAAGAACTGGGTCACTCGCACACATGTGGTGGGGTGTTCAGCTGTTGTCTTTTGTACACAGTAATCCCACATTGGAGTCTGTCATATATGGGTTAATTGAGCATGTGTGCAAGAGAGAGAGAGAGAGAGAGAGAGAGAGAGAGAGAGAGAGAGAGAGAGAGAGAGAGAGAGAGAGAGAGAGAGAGAGAGCAGTAATTTAGAACTTTGTGTACGGACTTAAAAGTAAACTCTAGACCACTGGGGACTTAAAAGTAAACTCTAGACCACTGGGAAATTACAGGACTGGATTTGTTCTAGCCTCAATCACATCTAGCCTATACACAGTGCACATTTGCGGGGCTATGTTATAATAACTCAATAAGTCTTTGTCTCATGACTTTATTAACGACTTGAAACCTATATACTTTGTTGACCGGGGTCCACCTGGGTTCTGTACTAGGTCTGCTAGTATTTCCACAGAAAACAGCCAATATATGCTTGTAGATCTGCTGTTTTTGTTTGGCCCAGAATAGGGACGCTAGGATTGCAGTGGTTAACCCATTAAGACCTGAGGCCGATTCAATAAATGTTTTCTAAATTTTTAAAAAAAAATATAAAAACAATTTTTTCACGATTTAACAAAAATAGCAGATCTACAAGCTCATAGCACGGCACTCGATGCCGCGCTATGAGCTTGTATATCTGCTATTTTTGAATAGCCAAAGAAATCTCAAGTGACACAGATACGTTCCAGGTCTTAAAGGGTTAAGGAATATTTAAACATACGCTGTTGACTATTTTTCTATATGAAAAAATAAACCTGCTTTAGTAAACGTGTTGGGGGGTTGTGTGTCTATGTGTGTGAGCTTGAGCGCTATTCACTATTAAACCTGCTTCAGTAAATGTGTTGGGGGGGGGGGGGTTGTGTGTCTATGTGTGTGAGTGAGCTTGTGGGCTCTGCACTATTCTGTAAACGCAGTGTGTGGGCCCCAACCACTCTAGACAGTGAGCGTAGTGTAGCCGTAGCCGCCCACGTATCGATGTGTCATTATCTTTGACCGGCTCACAATGCTCACATGAATTCTGTGTGGTTTTCACTCTGAACGGTTCAGAGGTGAGCTGAATTGTCTCTATTGTGAGTCTTTCCCTTCCCATTGAAGCCGCGCGTATTCAAATGGCCACGTTCTATTGACTGACTTTGTGATATTACCACGGCTAGTCACTATGTGATTGGCACAGTACACAGCATGTGATTCATCTAAGCCATTGGTTCTAAAAAAAATCAATTCAAGGACACCCATAACTCTGAGAGTGTACAGATGGAACCAAATGCCATCTGTCCCTGGGCCCTATTTTGAGAACCACTGACAAAAGCGTGTGTTGATGGCCTGCCCTCGATCTCTTCCTCTTATTGGTCGATTCCGTTCAGAGCACGTTTTTTAAGGGAAAACCACAAAGGGTATCACTTTCACTTGTTGAATTCCTGCTTATATTTACCCATCTTAACAAGGTCCTGTTTAATATACTAATGAGACACCTAACAACACAAGTAGTCCTCGAAAAGGACTACACAAAAACTACTTTTAACGGAATGTGACAAGAAGCAAGAAATCAGCAGTTTTTGCGAAGTGATATTGAATTGAAATAACGAAAGGAAGTGGAAATTAAGCCGTCTAACTCTTGGCGTTCAAGATGCAAGGTTTTATTTGATAGATCTCATATGCTGGTACACAAGAGTAAGATTCTTTGGATCAGGCCTCCTCTTTGGCTCCTGTAGTTAGATATGGTTACATACTGTTAGTTTGGTGAGTTTTTTTTTGGATGGAGGGATTATATTATTTAGTC
Organism: Gymnoscopelus braueri; assembly: GCF_963280865.1. NCBI lineage: Eukaryota > Metazoa > Chordata > Actinopteri > Myctophiformes > Myctophidae > Gymnoscopelus > Gymnoscopelus braueri. The sequence continues at coordinate 10,018,178 of NC_137604.1, forward strand.
ATTGAACAAAAGTGAACATTACAATGAAGGTTTAGGCATGGGTTTGGTGTGGTTGATGTTGCACTTAGTTATGGTTAGGTAGTGTTAATGTGGTTAGGTTTAGGCCTGGGTTTGGTGTGGTTAAAGTTAGGGTTATAGCGTCCAGTGAGGGGACCTTCCCCAAAGCATTGCGCCGAGAGCACTTTGGGTACTTTCCGCAGAGCACTCGACGGCTTAAAGGAGAATACCACTCATTTTCAACATTCCCCTTCCTTCAATGTTGCCTAGAACTGGATAATTGATTGAGGTCATGTGATCAGTGACATGTCAGGTGTAGGCCTACTTTTGGCTGAGGGGGCGGAGCCAAAAGTACAACAGCTCTAAGGTGTATTACAGTCATAGTTCAATGTTGAAAATGAGTGGTATTCCCCTTTAATTGCTTTTTCTTCACCAATTGCTGTCCAACGGCGGAGATTATCCACTGCCAAAATGTAAAGTGTCACAACATATGAGAGATAATGAATGATAATAACACTTTATGTGACTTACAGTCTGTCTCCGCCGGTAGGTGAAGTTCTTCCACAGCAGTAAGCCCAGTTGAGTAGAGACTGCCATGTTGCAACCTCACTGGACCGCTGCCTGGAGCTCCCGACTGTGGAACAAAGATCAGTCACCGTTAGCCACTGAAGCCCCTATATATATCCCCATATACTTTGTTGTACGACAAATAACAAAAATAGCTGATCTTATGCTTGTAGATCTGTTATTTTTGCTATTTTTGAACACAAAGAAATAACTAAAATGATTAGGCCTATTCATAGTTTTTATTGAAAATGTTCACCTATAAGGGCATGCCCAAAACGGCAGGTTTAAAGTGGTTAAGTCTAATAATAATGTACAACAGACCTCACAAAGTCACAAAGATATAGATGGGGTCAGCTAACTAACTATAAACATGTGTTGGCTTGCGGAAAAAACTAAGAAAACACACACACACACACACACACACACACACACACACACACACACACACACACACACACACACACACACACACACACACACACACACACACACACACACACACACACACACACACACACACACACACACACACACACACACACACACACACACACACACACACACACAAAACAAGGTCAGCAAATCTCCAGCTAACCTACTGAGACGAGAGCGATGTTTGTTAGTGACACAACATTTGACTGACTCCCTCAAACTTTCAATGATTTGCAAATCTCTATTTCCAAGTTTAGACTCTAGACATTAGACAGCATCAACTTATTTGCTTGACAAAACAGAGCATTCCATAAAATGACCAAAACAACTGCATATTACAGAACTAAAATACAGTTACTAAAATGAACCAGCGAATGTTAAAAAAACACGAATCAAAGTAGAAAACAGGGGTGATTGAATCACATGCGGCAGTAACCAATTAAAAATAAATGACTGATAACCATGAATGACAGAAGACAAACGAGATTTACTCATCGTACCTGTAGATCAACCAGCAGCACGGTCACAGTCAGTATTATTATGGTAATGATCACTAAAAAGTCGTCACAAGACAAGTATACTCTTGATGTAAGACACACCACCGTATTTTAACCAATGTGCTGTAAGTGGGTGGGTGGGTTGATGGTCGCGTTATGTGTGTGTGTGTGTGTGTGTGTGTGTGTGTGTGTGTGTGTGAGGGAGAGAGTGGTGTGAGTGGGTGTGTAAAAACTACATTGGAAGCATGTGGCGCAAACCTTGGCCATCATTGGCCTTTCTGCCAACACGCAATGTCCATATTTGAGCAGCATGTTCCTGTTTAATCTTAGAAAAGGTGATGGTAAATAAAGCAGCTTGTCTATGTGTCTGGCCATTCAATAGTCCTCCCATGCAATATTGATCACAACGTTCGGTCAGGTCCACACTGGTCATTTACACATCACTGAAGTAAGACCAAAATTCACAACTAAAAACATCATTAATAATACTCCTAAAACCCCTTCTCATTGGTGATGTGTCACTGAAGTAGGGTCAATGGTCACAAAGAAATGTTGTCATTTTAGATTTCTTTGGATATTCAAAAATAGCAGATCTACAAGCTCATAGCGTGGCACTGAATGCTGTGCTATGAGCTTGTAGATCTGCTATTTTTGAAATTCATGCAAATCAACTAAAACATCTTTACTAATACTCCTAAAAGCCACTCTCAAAGGCAACGTGTCACTGAAGTAGGGTCAACGTTCAGAAAGAAATGTTACCATCAGCAATAAATGGAACGGTGGCGATCATAGCTTAGCGAGTGTAGCGAGGCCTTCGTCTGTACATTACATACATTTTACAGTGTACAAAATGTCCCTGAGCAAGACATTTAACCCCTAAAAGCCCCCCCCCCCCCCGCTCATCATGACCATCTGAGCATCAGCTGGGTGTGAGAAATGGACTGCATTTATGCAGTGCCAATTTCTTCAAAGCGCTTTTCCACCCATTCACACACTGACAGCGGAGGAAACCAACTCCAAGGCACCAACCTGCTCACCGGGTGCAGATTAGGGGGTTAAATGTCTTGCTCAAGGACACTTCCACCACAAATCTTTGCTTCTGGGGGGGTCCATGGAACAAAATGTTTTCAGATGGGGGTCCGCGGCCAAATACACATAATTTTTGGGGGTCCTTGAAATGAAAACGTTTGAGAACCACTGATATAGCAACAGACGTTTTTTTTCAGAAAACTGTTAGGATTTAGAGGACATTTTGTAGATGCGTTCCAGCAGAATGGGAAACCCCCAGTGTCGTGAGGCTGAATAAGGGTTTTATGGGTTTTTCTCCTGAATTTCAACAGTAAACTGTTGACCCTCGGCTGTTGACCTTTTCTTGGCAGATCCCAGCAATCCCAAGTTACGTATTTAACTTTAACTGTGGTGTCCCTGATATGTGGGTCCTGTAGAGAGAGGATTTAAGAGTCCTAATGTGATGGATCGTCAAATTTCACAATTTTCCCTTTGTAACTGCAGATCATATTTGAAAAATCAAGAAATAGCTAAATAAATATTAAGGAATACGATGAGGAAACTTCAGTTATGATTACATAATTAGATGATATCCACTCCCTGAGAAGCATTTTTCATCTATTTAACAATCTGATATCCTTTTGCATCATAGCCTACACCAGTGGTTCTCAAAGTGGGGTCTGGGGACCCCCAGGGGTCCTTGGTGGGGTTCCAGGGGGTCCCTAGCGAAAGTAGTTAATATGGCGTCACAATCATTTTAACCACTTTATCCATTCATATGTTGGCTATTCAAAAACAGCAGATCTACAGGCTCACATCTGCTATTTTTGAACATTTCTGAAAAATCTTAAATATATATATATTTTTTAACACAAATCTTTGTGTCCGCGACCAAATATATATAATGTTTTCCTTGGCACGAAAAGGTTTTTAGAACTACTGGCCTACACAGTGCAACTGTGTATATAAACCATAACATTCTAGGATTTAATTCACTGTCAGTGAGTTGCAATATTGCATCGTTCAATTCTAAATCACACCTGAATAAATAATGGATGTTTTCACTGTCGCAATAAAACACAAACAGGGACTTAGACCTCCAAACATTCTAACACCCACTCTTTGGCACCGACAGCTTCTCCTCTCACTCAGATAAAAGTGATTTTATCTGAACAATCAAAATAAAATATAGTTTTTTTGTCACGGTGTGGCTCTGAAGGAGTCTAGCCGTCTAGAACAATGGTTCCCAAACTGGGGGTCGGGACCCCAAGGGGGCCCCCAAATGAAAAGTAATAAGAAGAAGACCATTACTACGTCAAAAGTAACCAAAAACAACTATAAAAATTGGCAAACATTGGCCAAATTGTCAAATATTACCCAAGAAAGGTGCACAAATTGTGAAAATAGACGATCTAGAGCTTGAAGTTCGGCTATTTTTCCACAATATTTATCTGTGGAACCGAGTCAAACTCAATTAATTCCTCAACTCGTCTCCTACAATTCCAAGTGCTTGTCATGGTGGGGGGTCCCCAGTTTTAATTCTTTAGGGGGGTCACGGCCTGAAAAGTTTGGGAACTCTTGGTCTAGAAGAGGCTAGACTTCTAGTCCGTCCGTCTGTCTGTCTGTCTGTCAGTGGTGGAAAAAGTACTCAATTGTTTTACTTAAGTAAAAGTACCAATACTGCAATGTAGAAATACTTTGTTACAAGTAAAAGTCAGAAATCCTAAATTTACTTGAGCAAAAGTACAAAGTACACGCTGCGCGACGCATTGTGAGCTTGTAGATCGGCTATTTTCAAATGGCTGAAGTGCACTGACGGGTGGATAAAGAAGCAATTATGACATTATCTATGAGACTAATAAAGTGCACAGGGATTGCTAAAGTAGCCTAACTTCACATCAGTAAATATTTGACATCAAATTTGTATCACATAAAGACATAATAGCCTTACTTGTGCAAAATGTCATCAACTTCAGATTCTCCCCAGTGATTTGTCTTATAAGCCATTCAACTGGTGATGAAGTCACTGTTTAATTAATGTGAAATAGATCAAACTGTCCGTCCTAGCCAAGACAACAACATTTGCTCCTGATGCAATCAATTTGAACATGGTAGTGAGTCACTATGTAAATGAGCACTTAAAGTAGCTACAGTCCATTAAAGGAGTAGTTTACCCCAAAATAACTTATTTTCTATCAATTACACACACCATGAAGCATTGAAAACATGGAGAATTCATAGAAAATAAGTACTTTTTGGGGTGAACTACTCCTTTAAACCAGGGCTGCCAACTTTCAGAAATTTGTAAGAGTGAGACTTTAACTGTCATAATGCGTTCGGCCGCCGGCGAAAAAAATTTTGGGGGCCCAAAATTTTAAAAGGGCCCTTTTTAACGCTGATTTAAAGGAATTTAACATTAAGACTGATGTCTTCACCCCCATGCCAGCTGCTCTCCCTGTCGGCCCCCTCATGCTTATATAGTGTTAATAATTGCATTTATTAATTAATTCTGATGAAAAACACGACTACATTATGCCAGTCACATTTATTCAACATTGGGTTTGGACACAGGTTTCACTTAGAGCAAAGGTATTATAATATGTTACTCTCTACCTCCCCCTACAGGCTGGTATTATAATATGTGACTCTCTACCTCCCCCTACAGGCTGGTATTATAATATGTTACTCTCTACCTCCCCCTACAGGCTGGTATTATAATATGTTACTCTCTACCTCCCCCTACAGGCTGGTATTATACTATGTTACTCTCTACCTCCCCTACAGGCTGGTATTATAATATGTTACTCTCTACCTCCCCCTACAGGCTGGTATTATAATATGTTACTCTCTACCTCCCCCTACAGGCTGGTATTATAATATGTGACTCTCTACCTCCCCCTACAGGCTGGTATTATAATATGTTACTCTCTACCTCCCCCTACAGGCTGGTATTATAATATGTTACTCTCTACCTCCCCCTACAGGCTGGTATTATACTATGTTACTCTCTACCTCCCCCTACAGGCTGGTATTATAATATGTTACTCTCTACCTCCCCCTACAGGCTGGTATTATAATATGTTACTCTCTACCTCCCCCTACAGGCTGGTATAATAATATGTTACTCTCTACCTCCCCTACAGGCTGGTATTATAATATGTTACTCTCTACCTCCCCCTACAGGCTGGTATTATAATATGTGACTCTCTACCTCCCCCTACAGGCTGGTATTATAATATGTTACTCTCTACCTCCCCCTACAGGCTGGTATTATAATATGTTACTCTCTACCTCCCCCTACAGGCTGGTATTATACTATGTTACTCTCTACCTCCCCCTACAGGCTGGTATTATACTATGTTACTCTCTACCTCCCCCTACAGGCTGGTATTATAATATGTTACTCTCTACCTCCCCCTACAGGCTGGTATTATAATGTTACTCTCTACCTCCCCCTACAGGCTGGTATTATAATTTTACTCTCTACCTCCCCTTACAAGCTGGTATTATAATATGTTACTCTCTACCTCCCCCTACAGGCTGGTATTATACTATGTTACTCTCTACCTCCCCCTACAGGCTGGTATTATAATATGTTACTCTCTACCTCCCCCTACAGGCTGGTATTATAATATGTTACTCTCTACCTCCCCCTACAGGCTGGTATTATAATGTTACTCTCTACCTCCCCCTACAGGCTGGTATTATAATTTTACTCTCTACCTCCCCTTACAGGCTGGTATTATAATATGTTACTCTCTACCTCCCCCTACAGGCTGGTATTATAATGTGATTCTCTACCTCCCCCTACAGGCTGGTAGGGCCTGTAATAAAGGCCAATCAAAAAGAAGGCCATCAAATAAAACGATGATTTTTAAGTCCACGGAAATAATGAATTTAACTTGAAGGTTAAGGATGATTTAATTTTAATATAGTACAAGAATAGTGTAACTACTGTATCTGTAAAATATAACCCATTTATTTCATAAAATTATGTATTGGGTTATAGCCTATTTGTCTCAATATTTGTCACATTCAGCCCTGGACTTCACTGACTGTAGGGGTCACATTAATCACATTAGAATCACAGATTAGAGATTTTATGTATTTTCCCCTATTTTCTGTATTTTTCACTATTTAAAATATAGTATTTCTTAATCTTTAATAATTATAGCTCGTAGATTGGCTTTTTTCACCATTTGAAATTGTTTTAAAATAAAAGGTCAACAGTTTTCCCAACCGACAGAGAGTCAGAGACAATATTTTGCCTATATATGGTTCTGTATTAGTGTATGAGTCAGTTTTAGCAGATTTCATTCTAATTGGCTACTGTAGACTGCCTATCAATTTCATGGGCCTGGGTAGGGCCACCTGGCCTGGCGGATATCTTCCCTGTTGCGCAGCAGCACGTCAGCAAGTGAAGGAAATGAATAAATACAAATAAACATAATGTTTTGATGGATAAATGCAAATGATTAAATCATATATATATCTTCGCTGTCAGGCCGAAACCTTGTATTTCCATATTTCAACTTTATGTTTTTTCATAAATGAATGCCTTACTTCAGCGGTTCTCAAACTGGGGTCCGGGGACCCCCAGGGGTCCTTGAGGAGTTACATGACTTTAACTATGAGAGTGTTCCATTTGTACACTCTCAGAGTTAGGATTTCTTAGTATAGATTGGGGTCCCAGAGATAGCAAAGAGGTATCAAATGGGGGTCCGTGGCCTAATGCTTATTAAACTGGGGGTCCATGAAATTAAAAAGTATGAGAACCACTGCCCTACTTCATCATACAAGAGTGTCACACTATAAGAGTAAAAATAGCCGATCTACAAACTACCAACATGCCGAGATATGATGTGTTGTGAGCTTGTAGATCAGCTATTTTCACAAATTACAATTTCCTATATTGTTTGTTGATTACTTTTCATGCAGTAATGCTATTTTATATTTCATTTCTTCCTTCTTTTTTTTATTAAAAAGGTCTTTAAAAAAATGGTCACTTTACTGTCATCTGGGGACCCCCCCCAAACAAAAAAATTACGTGGGGACCCCCCTGGGCCTTGTGGGTCCCTGGTCCCGACACACAGGTTGAGAACCAGTGATTTGACTAACACTGCTAGTCACAGTTTGTTGTTAAAACCACCAGCAACATGTATGCTGCTCACCAGCAGCCTGTGTAACGTTTAAGTCTCATGTAGTCAGACCCACCATTTCATCAAAATAAAATGATTTGTAAAGATAATGTGTTTGTAAAAAGGAGGTGGTTAAGTTATCTACCGTTTGACCCGCTTCAGAATCAGTCACGGCATATTGAGGCGCTGACAGACTCGTCGGTCGGCGTTTCACGTTGTATACTTTTTTAATTTCTCCACCAAAGTATTGTGCTTCCTTAAATCCTTCTCCTTGGCTAGAGAGACGCAATGACCCGCCTTAAGCTGCCTCTGATTGGTTTGTATTAGTGACAGACGAGCGTCATGTGAACCGTGGCTGCAGTCCATCGCGCAGCGCACCAACCACAAATCTGGAAAAGTCGTCCTAAAACACCCTCGCCCCCGGTCTAATGCGGCGGCCACGGTCCGCGAAAAAAGGGTGGCAGTGTGTTTTAGGACGAGGCTTCCGTTTTCCACCCGAATGCTCTTTTTTTTTTTTTTTGCTGTGAGAGGGGGTAAAAAGCGTGAGAAATGGCAAGTGTGGCGTGAGGCGTGAGAAGAGGTTAAATTGCGTGACTCTCACTCTCAAAGAGTGAGAGTTGGCAGCTCTGTTTAAACAAAGTAAAAATATATAATTTCCAAAGGACTAAAGAGACTAGAGACAGACATACATAGGCTAGAAACACAAACATATAAATTCTATTCATTCCACTGATGGTTTCGAACTCTACGGGCAGCCTTTCCTTCAATGTAGCCTATATGTAGGCCTACTGTGTGTGTGTGTGTGTGTGTGTGTGTGTGTGTGTGTGTGTGTGTGTGTGTGTGTGTGTGTGTGTGTGTGTGTGTGTATATATAAATGTTTTGCGTGTGTGCGTGCAACATAGGCCTATTGCACACAATTATTGCCTTAGTAGCTCATATTTGCATATGAACAGGCACAGCCAAATGAAATGGAAGCTCAGTGACATCATGATGCAATATGGCGAGTGTCACAACAACAACAACAACAACAACAACAACAACAACAACAACTGATCTATAAGCTGGCCTGGGTAGTAATACAGTGGTTCTCAGCCTGTGGGTCGGGACCCCCAGGGGGGTCCCTAGATGACAGTGAAGTTACAATACGCTCTATGCACAACCAGACATTTTTGGAGAGAATCGGCCCTCTTTCTTACTTCCTTCACATGTGTTACCGATGATACTAATCAAGGCTCTGTTTCATTCTGGTCAGGGTGCTGATATTGTGCATGCTGGCTCACTGGAAAACACTCCATTTTGGTTCCCAAATTGCCCATTATGGTGGGTGTGTAACTCTGAGGGTGTACAAATGGACCCTTACGGGTCCATTTGGTTCCATTTGTACACTCTCAGAGTTATGGGGGTCCTTGAAAATAAGCCATTTCACAACAACTGTGCTACAGTAAGTGGAACAGAGCCTTAATTAGTCTCATTGGTAACACCTGTGAAGGAAGTAAGGAAGGAATGTGGCTGCTGTGCATAGAGCCTATATTGAATGACTTTTTAAGATCTGCTACTTTCACAATGTTTATCTGTGGAACCGAGTCAATCTAAATGTAAATGCATCAACACCTCAACACCTACACATTTCCATTTGCTTATCAGGTTGGGGGGGCGGGGGTCCCCCGACTCCCCCCAGTTCAAATATGATTATTTGGGGGGGGGTCGCGGCCTGCAAAGTTTGAGAACCACTGGCTGAATAGATGATCTGTGAGCAGCGACGCGACACCGTGGTACCGAGGAGTTCTATCACTATGCCTAGAATGGTGCAAAGCACCACTGCGCCCCTGGCGGCAGAACGCGGACATGATCAATTCCTGTACTTGTTTACTAAAATAATACCCGACTCACGTGCCTCAAGATCACATCCACACACACAGTGATACACACTGATTCATTCATTTATCTACATCGAGGACCTTTCGACCACTGTCTCACTGGAAACACATCAAACATAAAAAATAAAACAAAATATTTTTCCAATTCAATTTGATCCTGGATGATCGGATCAAAAATGATATCGTTCCACACATTTTGCACCACGATGAATGAAATCGATCGGTAATATAAACGATCGTTACTTCAACATCAACGTAAACCAAAAACAATCACTTAAAAACAACATTTTGCAGCGCAAACCCCCGTTGGAATCGTAACAAACAAAACCCCTACGAAAAAACACTTGACAGCCATAAAAACACGTTCCTTTTCATCACATTGAGCATAATGTTGTCCCTGTTGATCGGTGTTGATCAAGTCAGTGAAATAAACACATAAAATGCGTCTAAACTTGAATCTGCGGCTTCTCTATTGTTCCCAATGAACACTGGGGTTACTGTCGGTCATTTCAGCGCAGCTTCGCTCTTCAATGAAAACGACGCTCAAGATGCTTTTGGTGAAAAAAGACAAACCGCTTTGATCTGATGTGATTTTGTTCCTATAATAATACATATAAAATAAGCTATAACTTCAAATGCCATTCAGCACATTGTGATCGATCAACAGTTATACAATCATGGCAAAAATAAATGTTTATAACTCATGATTAAGCTGTTGCTTTGTCCAGAAATCAACGGACTAGTGGAAATCATATAGTCTTAAAAAACAAACGCACATAACTCACAGGGAGGATTTCAAGCTGTATAAACGGATCGTGTTAAAAACACATTTATTTTATTTGTGGAAATGATTGATGACACGTTATTACCAATAGCCTATGATCACGAAAACAACAAAAAAAACATAAACAAAAAAAAACCTTAAAGAAAACTCCGGTACTCACCAAAACCGTTATCCTTTTAAGCTTTATGTTTTCCTGCTCTCATAAATTGTAATCCCTTTGTGGAGGAGAAAGCTTAAGAAAAAGGTCACTTTCTCCTGTCTTTTGTGTGCCTCTCTCTCTCCCTCTCTCAGCTGTTAACTGTATCTGTTCCAACGCACAACTGTTCCCCCCCAACAGGCTTTTATACCAGCGCTGAGTCTGAGTGCGGAGCGGAGAGGAGAGGAGAGCCGAGGAGAGGAGAGGAGGAGAGAAGGAGGTAACTATCGGTCAGATCGAGCAGAGAGAGCCTTGCCTGCCTGTGTTTATTACTGCTGCCACATATAAGGCGAGCACGTGCCCGGTCAAAACATGCATTAAAGGGGCCACGGTGCCCTTATCATAGCCTATATACAATCCTATCATAACATATTATATAGGTTTTGTGTATAATGTGTGCCTGTGTGTGTGTGTGTGTGTGTGTGTGTGTGTGTGTGTGTGTGTGTGTGTGTGTGTGTGTGTGCGTGCGCGCACACACAGCCTAATAATCCTATCATCATAACATATTATATAGGTTTTGTATATGTTATTTTATGTATTGTGTATTGTGTATGTATGTATGTGTGTGTGTGTGTGTGTGTGTGTGTGTGTGTGTGTGTGTGTGTGTGTGTGTGTGTGTGTGTGTGTGTGTGTGTGTGTGTGTGTGTGTGTGTGTGTGTGTGTGTGTGTGATAATGCACAGTAGATTTTACATTTCCCAATCAATAAAGTATTATTGGTTTAATATCACAATTTATTTCTATCAATGTTCTGAGTCTGAAGTTAAATATAGTTATGAAGTTATTATTATGTCAACTCACTTGTTAATACTCACATTTGTACTCAGGGGCATTACTTGAATACATTAACTTAAGTTACTTTCCACCTGTAGTATTTTTTTAATATTGTTGAATATGATGTGATGTATAGTGCTATATGATGCATTGGTCATGGAACGCGGTAACACGCCGTCCCACCACCTTTTGAGCAGGAGCACACGCACGGACGTGCACGCGTCGCGCGTGCACATAAGAATGCGTTCCACTCGATTCGTGCACCAAGTACCCACCTGGCTACTTTACATATAACAGTAGGTCAGGTGTGATAGCTAGTTGCGTCTGTAGATCAGTTGTTGGCACTTGGTAGGCTGTAGGCAAACAATAGCCAGCAGATAAAGGCATTTCACACCCATCAGATGCGCAACTCAACCCCCGTCTGGGCTCTCTCCATTCAAATGCATTGGTCTAGCAAAGGGCAGTGGAGTGAAAGATCAAGCTCGTTTCACAAGCCATAGTCAGGAGGATAGCCTAATCTTATCAGCGTCCATATTCGTTTTTGTTCTTTCCTCCCCCGTCATCCCACTGGCCGGCAACAACATTTTGTTCCGGGAGGGCCAGAGTCAAGCCCGTCTCACCACCTCAAGAGCAGACACTGGGCAGATAGTTCAGTTCAGTTCAGTTTATTTCCATCTCTTTTGGACAAACAGAAAGATACATATATATACACAAGTGCATATATTAATGCAAATTTGAAAAGTCATAATCACAAGAAAAAAGGAGGTCCATGGCACAAGTTCGTGTACATGAGAAGTGTCCAAGAAGCTGGAAAAGGGGACAGGGAGACGCATAATGCTTTTCGAGCCCTACCCCTGGCTCAGTTTGCAAAAGGAAATAAATAAGAAATAAGGTACAGTGTTTGCAACAGCAAACCTGATTGGAAGTTGCTGCATGAAAGACATAGGCCAAGAAGCTCTGCTTCCCAGCTGAGATTGTGTCCACCACCAACCTACGACCTGCCCCTGTGCTATATAGGTCGGCCTCCATCAGGGATGATCAGGCACATGTAAATCCTCAAGCTCACGGTGCCCAAGACGCGGAGGTACGCTGAGCTTCAGTCGATGCGCAACAGCAAGGCTGGAAAGTTAAGGTCCGACCCGACCAGTGGAAGTAGGCTGCAGAGGCTTAGTAGCCACCTCAACATCCAGGCTGGAAGTGCGAGGGAAGGCCCAGCCCAGGAAGGCCAGTCAAGGAGGAAAGACTCCACCTAGGCCCTCAAATGAGTAATCCAAGGCGGAGTTCCCTATACCAAAAGCCGTGAAGGAGTGTAAAACCCTACTCTCCTTCAAAACCACTCTAAAAGAGTACAGGTGGCTGCAATTCGAAACTGGCCCCTGTAAAAGTCAAAGCATACGCCCCCCCCCCCCCCCCAACTGTTTACTGTACATGTTTTTGTTTTTCTGTTTTCAACGTTTTTATGATGTTTTGCATGTAGTTTTTAATTAGTGTATATCTGTCTGTCATTAACTGTCTCTGTGAATTGAGTACAAAGGACCCCAATGGAAACAAGCCATAGGCTTTCTTGGGTTTTAAAACTCTTAGCTTTACAATACATTACATTACATTACAGTCATTTAGCAGACGCTTTTATCCAAAGCGACTTACAATAAGTGTATTCAACATAGGTAGGCAAGGAAACTACTAATCACCAGAAGAATTAAGTGCATTCTCTTCTAAAACAAGCAACTAAGAGTATACCTAGCGCTAAGGTAAAAGTGCAATATATCAGCTACCTACTTTCATAAACAGATGAGACAAATAGGAAAAGCAAATGAGCAAGAACTAAAACAAATAAGTGTATCAAATAAACAAGATCCAGTAAGACAAGAGCTCGTACAACTAATTGACGACAAGTAGGCAAGGCAAAGAGGGCTACCCGTGTTTCCTGAAGAGGTGGGTTTTCAGCCTGCGGCGAAAGATGGGCAGTGACTCTGCTGTCCTGACATCAGTGGGGAGTTCATTCCACCACTGTGGGGCCAGAACAGAAAAAAACGCGTGTGACCGTGTAGATCGGCCAGAGGGACCACTGAGCAACGGGGCAACCAGTCGTCCCGAGGCGGCAGACCGAAGTGGTCGGGCAGGAGTGTAAGCCTTGACCATAGCCTGGAGGTAATACGGGTGCCCTAATAGGCTAGCACCTGTATTTGAACTGTACTTTCCTTTGCCTTTTTTTGCAAACTGCTGTCTGTCTGTGTATTCACATGAGAAGCGCAGTGCCTTAAAGCACGTACACATTTTGACACCTTCATAATCCTTGACACCATACAGTAAGCATTACATAATCTGTCCTGTCCTCTGTGTGTGTGTGTGTGTGTGTGTGTGTGTGCGTGCGTGCGCGCGCACGTGTGTGCGTGCGTGCGTGCGTGCGTGCGTGCGTGCGTGCGTGCGTGCGTGCGTGCGTGCGTGCGTGCGTGCGTGCGTGCGTGCGTGCGTGCGTGCGTGCGTGTGCGTGTGTGTGTGCGTGCGTGTGTGTGTGTGTGTGTGTCAGAAGCCCTTCTATGCCTCTAAGCTAGGTTAACTTCACTGGTTAACTGGGCTGGCCTGGCCACTGTCCTGCAATGGTCCAATACTCCATATATTCAAAGGCCATGTAGCCTACTGTAAGGACACTATCAGGACTAGGTCACTAGTGCAATAGTGTTGACAACAATTCAAGATCATGAACCCACACATGCGCGCCTGTCTGTCTGTCTGTTTCGCTGCTTAGTAGACTGTCCGTCTTAAGATTTATACTGTATGTTTATTCATCTGTCAGAAGAGCACATGATGGGGTGATTTGAGGGAGGATGAGGCATTTGTGTTGCTACTGAAAGGGGCAGGCATCTTGCAGACAATATATACTGTATTCACCCATTTTCAACCATATCTTATGGTCCTCACTAATGTTCATTTTAAGATGGCACAGTTTGGCTGTGGACAGTTTAGAAACCTGCCTGGGGAAGGGGATTCCAAGCTAAAATAAACTACAGCCTTTATCTTCCTGGAAAGTTAGCATGCTGAAATGGAAGCTATTTTTTTGCTAAATCAAATAAAATATAAAACGTTTGTTTGAAATGACCAAACCTGTCTACCAATGATGTCGCTGGTAGGGTAGAGTGAGACTGCCATCTCATAATGAGCATTAAGTAAGTAAGTAGGGCGGAGAGGCTTAGTGAGGACCAATTATATGGAGATGAGGTTGAAAATGGGTCCTTCTACATTACATCACGCATAATTATAAGCAATGATTTACAGTAGCTGCCCTGGCATCGCTAACGTAGCAAAGGCTTGACATACAGTACAGAATAACACAGTGACAAATGACATATCAGCAGTGAGAAACGTCAGAACTGCTTACTGTTCCATTAACAATCAATTATAGAGCATTCTAGAACTTTCTTTTAAATCAAAGCTGAAGACTTTTGCTGCTGCCTTATATTGACATATTTGACTAATTAATTCTGCTTCAATGTAACTTTATTCTCATATTTCTATCTGTTTAATTTGATCGTATTCTTATTTCCTATTATCTTAACTCTTTAATAACTATTTTTAATGTATTCAAATGTCCTTTATAATGAGTTTATTTTGCCCTTAACCACTTAAACTCTATCTATAATATATTTGATTGACCAGAGTCCCCCAGGGGTCTATACTTGGCCCCCTCCTTTTCTTCCTCTACACCAAATCTCTTTGTCAAAAAGAGCAGCTCTAATAACTCATAATGTGTTGTGTGCTTGAACAGTAGATCTGCTATTGTTGCCGAATGTTCACCTATTATTACATGCTACTTGAACATTAACCACTTTACACTGTAAAGCCTTTTGAATAGCCTTGTTGTTGAAATGTGCTGTACAAGTAAACTTGCGTCTGTGTCATTTTAGATGTCTTTGGCTATTCAAAAATAGCAGATATAGAAGCTCATAGTGCGGCACTCTGTGCCGCACTATGAGCTTGCATATCTGCTATTTTTTTTAAATCGTGATTTTTTTTGCAAATCTTTGAATGTATATTTTTTTAAACGAACATTTGTAACTCAAATCTTTGCTTCTGGGGGTCCCCTGGAACAAAATATTTTGAGATGGGGGTCCGCGACCAAATACATATAATCTTTGACATGAAAAAGTTTGAGAACCACTGATATACTGGTTAAACCCTGAGGAAGACTTTACTGTTGAAACGTTGGTTTCATTTAAAAAAAACATTTTGCATCGTGGCCATGTGGCAAGAGCTGTTGCGGCCTCATCCTTTGTCAATACCACTGATGTCCTCATGTCTTATAAATGTATACAAAAAATTGTGACCAATAAAATACTCCAGTCAGAGTCAGACATTGTCTAAAAAGGCAAAATTGTTACTCCTACGACTTTTAATATCCACATAAGCCATATATTATACTTATATAGTGTCGTGTGGCAAAAATAGTCGATCTACAAGCTCACAAAGTGTCACACTACAATGTGTTGTGAGCTTGTAGATCTGCAACTTTTTGCTTTTGATTCGTTTCTGGATATTTTGGCATATTTTGGATATAATGACCTACTGTATAATATGCCCAAAATAGAGATAACGTGGTGAAGTTTAAATTTGTATTGTTTGTTTCTTGGTTGGTTGTCTTTTGGATGAAAAGGTAGAGTTGTATGATTCAGACTCAGAGTCTGAGCCAGAGCATGATGGACGACCATCTGGTGGTGATTATCTGGGACCTGGATAATCAGGCCAGGAGACGACATAACCTACATTCTGCTCCTCCACTCTGCTCAATTCCCTTCCACTGAGTCAGCACTTTCTTCTTAATGTGTCATCCTTTCTTCCTGACCTTTCCCCCAAGATATGTGGTTACTGTAGCAGCAAGGAAGTGGTCTCACACGTGATTCGGCCCCGATTGTCTTACGTCATCGGTTGCAATGCACAGAGGGTCTTTATATCACAAGGCAGCATGTCCGGCTCTGACAGAGAGAAATGTGGGAATACTGGACTGTCTGTGGTTGGTCTCCGGAGGTCCGTGGTTGGTCATTTCATATGTCTGTCACGCATCTTTACGCCGCGGCTCTGCAGGATTCTAGCCGTCTATAAGAGCAGTGGTTCTCAAACCTTTTCGTGCCAAGGACCCCCAAATTGATGTATGTGGCCGCGGACCCCCACCGGAAAATATGTTGTGCCAGGGACCCCCAGAAGCAAAGATTTGTGTTAAAAATGTTCGTCTTTTAAAAACAAGATTTAAAGATTTGCACACATTTTGAAGATTTTTCAAAAATATCTGTTATTCAAAAATATCTTGTAGATCTGCTATTTTTGAATAGCCAAATGATAAAACATGGTTAAAGAGGTTGGAATGATTGTGACGCTGTATTAACACATTTTGCTGGGGACCCCCTGGTCCCCCCCAGGGAGCCCTGGGGGTCCCTGGACCCACAGGGGTCCATCTGTGTGTCTGTCTGTCTGGGTGTCTGTGTGTCCGGACCAATCAGTGCCAAATGTCTTTGGTATGCTGTCAGCGGGCCACAGAAGAACCTCAATTATTATTATTTTTTGCATAATGTTTTATATCATCTGAAATATGTAGGCTTCAAGACTTCATGGGACTTAGATCGGGCCGAAACTTTGACAGAATTTGGAGTCATACATGATAGATGAGATCATAGATGTCTGAGGTCACAGGCTGGTCTCATGAAGACCTTGATCCACATTGGAGCCACGCCGTTCCCATGTGGGTCCCGAGATTCAAAAAGGAAATGTGTCTTAGAGGGCCTTAACCACTTTTCAATAGTCGTTCCCCAGACGTTACATTATGGGGCTTTTACAGGACATAGAATTGCAACTAACAGTCTGGCTATTGTGAGACTAGCAAGGAGGATACCCCTACCTAGATTGCTCTACTGTAGATTGTTAATGGAGGTTTTGTTCTTTTGGTGTAATCTTATGCTTACTTTGTAAATATTAGTCAAATGAGAAATGATTACTTTGTATGCTGTACATTACTGTTATACTTTATTGCATATTTTCTACACTCTATTAATACTTTCCCAAAGGTACCATACTCGGTAAGTACGGTCAGGTTTTCCAATACAGTGATTTAACAGCAATATAATATTCCTTAACCACATGACATGAACCCTAGCGCCCCGATTCTGGGCATGTCAAAGGCAAACATTCTGCTAAAATATCCAAGCTACAAGCTCACCACGCATCACAAAGCTACACATTGTGAGCTTGCAGAACGGCTATTTTCAGCAAAAGCGTTTTGTAGAAGAGAGGAAAATGGTGGGGGCCAAGTATCGACCCCTGGGCAGGGACACAGGAGGAAGGAGGGGGGCAGGGGGGATTGAACATACTCAGAAGAAATAGAAAAAAACTCCAACATCTACACTTCATGGAGTACCTTTAAAATAAAAAATAAAAATAAAATAAGTTACAAATCCGCAGATTTCCGCGCCCTTCGGTTCTAAAATGCCCTCTGCGTCCTTGCCCCTGGGGATATAGGCTTTAAATGGTTCATCTTTTATCTGACGGACGAACAAATGTTAGTGCTATAATGCGACATTCCAAAAAAATCCATTCCCGTGCCTGCATGTGAATCTAAATCAGCTTTTATAACACATTTGATGTTACTCTGTTCGTTTTGGGAGCACCGTAAAACATTTTTGGATCCTTCCTTGCCTCAGGATAGAAAAAAAGACTTGCACCCCACAGCCTTCATAAATCCCTGCTGGTTGGCACCTGGCACCGCACCGCTAACAAGGTGAAACACAGTATCTGGGGAATGTCTGGGCATGCAGGGCTACAAGTTAATCAGCACATCGTGCAAAACGGTCCCCTCCTCCCGTGTATGAGCAGCACCGTCTGGGGAGCAATGAGTTCTTCTCCCCAGCGGGGGGTCTCCTTAAGACAGACTCCTCATTGAGACAGATTAGTTATTTAATAAATCACGCGGATCAACACCTGTCATCGGTCCTAAAATTGCTCTAATTCTGGTTCATTTTGCATGCAACGTGCCCATGCCAGGCTACGTTTGGGTTCACTATGTTGGTCAATGTAGATTTTTGGGGCGTTTTCAGGAGGATACATGAATATTGATGAGCTCTCACAAATGACAGACTGATGAGGGTGTTGTCATTACAATGACTGCATGTTATGACATTTGAATTCATCACAGTTATTTAGTTAATGAGTTTGATGGTTAGGCAAGAAGGTTGAGTAAATAAATACCATAGTTGCAATTATT
Source organism: Gymnoscopelus braueri (assembly GCF_963280865.1). Classification (NCBI taxonomy): domain Eukaryota; kingdom Metazoa; phylum Chordata; class Actinopteri; order Myctophiformes; family Myctophidae; genus Gymnoscopelus; species Gymnoscopelus braueri. The sequence continues at coordinate 10,036,692 of NC_137604.1, forward strand.
TATTTGCTGCAATGGTAAATAGTAGTGAAAGAGCTGATTGATAAGATTATTGGGGGGATACATTTGAATACAATACAATACACAGATATATAGTGGGCTACCTAATCTATCAGGAAATCCCAATAAAGTCACATCTCCTAAACCTTGAAGTGGCTTGGCTGTAGGGGAAATGTAATGTCCCCAAGGGGCAATTTGCTTTACAGACAAAAGTCCATACATTATACAAACAAACACGGAACCAGTGGTGGTAAAAAGTACTTGATTTTTTTACTTACAGTAAGTAAAAGTATCAATACTGCAATGTAGAAATACTTTACAAGTGAAAGTCTGATATTCAGAATTGACTTAAGTAAAAGTACAAAAGTATTGACACCAAAATGGTACCAAAAGTAAAAGCACTCATTATGCAGAGTGTCCCATTTCAAGTTTTCAAAATGTATAAATATCTTTTGAAATAGCCGATCTACCCGCCGATCTACAAGCTCACAACGCGTTGCGATGCGACACGTTGTGAGCTTGTAGATCGGCTGTTTTCGAAGGATTTGTGAGCTTGCAGGTCGGCTATTTTCATCGAATGTTAGTCTACGCTATATGACATTTATGTGGGTAAGAGTAGCACCAGTGACCATTTTTTTCCAGGTTTGTTCCTATTTTCAAGACTGAAGGTCATTACACACGTTGGTGGCAGGGGCTAAAATCATAGCCTGCAGCTTACACATGACACAGTTCAAATTAATTAATGCAAATTCATACACACAAAATAAACACCCCCAGGGTGGAAGGACCTTAACACTGCCAAACCAGCAAATCATAGAAAAGGAAAATACACAAACCGGTGAATATATATATATCTTCCTCATGTCCACTTTAAAACTATTGGCGCCAAAGTGAAGCTTCTCGTCTAGGACAGCGCCCAAATACTTATATTACCATTGGCTCACACTTAATCACACAGAGTGCAGGGGCAAGGGGACGCCTCCCAAAATCAATAGACATTTCTTTGGTCTTAGACATATTTATTTGTAGGAAAGACTGGCCACAACAAATTAATCTGGGCCTGGGTCATGACTGGGCCATGATAGGGCTCCACGCCCTGCAGATGACTCACGTCCCGATTATACAGTCATCGGAATACTTAAAGACACATCTTGATGCGTCATTGCATCAGCCACTCACACTCATTTTTATGTAAAAACGAATAAATGGTAAAGTATGCATTTATAAAGTAGCCTACCTTTACCCAAAGCTCGGTACAATGTTGGTACAATGTGAATGTGTGTGTACATTCACTGACACATTCACACATCGACAGTGGAGGAAACCATGCAAGGCACCAACCTGCTCACCAGGGAGAAGCTAGGGGTTAAAGTGCCTTGCTCAAGGACACTTTGACGCTAACAAAGGGAGCCGGCGGGATCATACAGGGAACCTTCCAATTCCAATGTGGCCGCTCTACCTCCTGAACCACTGGTTTGCCTGCCACATGAAAATGGTGCACTGAGGGGATCCAGTGGAAGATGAGGGTTTACTGGATTCCATAAACCCAGACCCTTTGATATTTGTTTGTGAAGAAATCAGTGAGCCAACAAGCTGTGCTCAAATCCATATTAAAAGAGCCTGTGTGCAATAACACGTGGCTGAATACAGTTAAAAGCAGAAGAACACTCAACAGGGGTGGACTGGCCATTTGGCGTACCGGGCAAATGCCCGGTGGGCCGCGGGCCAGTGGGCCGCTGGGCCTCAAAAAAAAAAAAATATTTTCGCTCCCGTTTTCGGATTATTACGGTCATTTCCGGGTCGCGCGGCCCAATTATTAGTTACGTTAATGTTTGGGCTGGGATGCTTACCAGCAGGGGCCTCAGTGCGGCTGCAGAGTTCATGTGCAGGGCTGGGCTGAAACAGTGAAACGCTCTTCCCCCCCCCCCCCCCCCCCCCGTTGACAAAACGGCCCAGGGGGTGGTGGGCCGGTCTGGACCAAAATGCCAGGGCTGAATTTTGGTCCCAGTCCGGCCCTGACACTCAATAAAAAAGCAAACATGCAAGGTCCTTGTGTCCCGAATTGGGCCAGTACGTGTCTAAGTACAAGATTTAACAGGGGACTGTACCTCCACTGCCCTCGTTGCCCCTGTAGGTAAACTGTAAGGGGTCCAACATGTCATGCAATATATGCATGGAAATGTCACATGACAGATTTGACAGCTTTGAGGGATTGGGCTGTGTTTACAAAGATATAAATCACCCCATAATTTCAGCATAACAGAAGAGTAACTTGACACAGCAACTGGATAACATACTGTACACCAAAAGGTGTACCACATTGCAACATGCAATGTCGTGAGCATGCACATGTGTTAATTTAACTCAGAGAGTATACAAATAGAACCAAGGAGTAGTTCACCCAAAACATTACTTATTTTCTATCAATTACACACCACATTTTTTAATTTTTTTTCCTAAGCCAATAATTTGATGACCGGTGGAGTCTCCATTGAGTCCGCCGGTCATCAAATTATTGGCTTAGGAATGCAACAAAAACAAAAACAATATCCATGAATTCAAGGCTTCATTGGGTTTGTGTAATTGTTAAAAACTAAAAACTAAAAAGTACTTTTTGGGGTGAACTACTCCTTTAAGTCCAATTTGGTCCATTTGGCTCCATTTGGTTTCAGAGTCAAATGAACACTGAAGATTTGACTGTATAGCATTTGCCTTAACGTGCTAAGTCACCGGTATTCAAAGGCCCATTTTCAAAAATACTTTTAGATGGAAGTTGAATATAGACCTTTATATTTGTATTTATTGTTTACGGTTCAACAGCTTGTCTCTCATTCATCTCTATATGTCAGGTGCAGTTATTTCTACTGTATGGAGAACAATTAGTTGTTATGGCTGGCGCAGCTTGGGGCCAGCTTACACATTAGGGGCTGACGGGACCACTGGACTAATTATCCCTCTATTGTTAACCACTTAGGCCCTGTTATATACTTTGTCGTACGACATTGTTGCACGAAAATAGCTAAAATAGATGCAACCCTTTGTGAGCTTGTGGATTGGATATTTATTGGTTGTAATAATATAAAGATTTCACCTATAATGACATGCATAAAATATTTACGCTAGGTTGAAAGTGGTTAAATGAATTGTGAAGTGAATTTCTACCACAGTATCATTTACAGTCTTTGGAAAATGATCTTATGTGTTGTACTTCTCAAACATTTTCAAAACCAAGACCAGAATGGTTGACAATTTAAGTTTTGTGTTTCAATGAACGCTGGTACCAAAAGTTCATTGTCATTCGTCATTTAGAGCAGTACAGTGCACAAACTGTGGATCGGGCCCAAACTTGGGTCATGGGAGAGAAAACTATTGGGTCACGGAATTACAGCAACATTGAAAATACAACAAACCAAGAAATGAAAACATACTCTCAGTTACATCTTCACTTTTAAACGTACTGCACGCCTACGTTTATGTATTATGTGTTAAATATATGTTTCTACTTTCGGAGTATGCTTTGGTGCCTTGAAACACTTGACAAACTGTGCCTGAAATAGACCTCGTTTGCTCATGAATGCTGTGAAGAAAACTAAAGAAACAGAACTTTTTTTTCAGAACGCAAATGCTTTATCCCGACCCTTTCTTTAGCTTTTAACCACTTTAACCCTTTGATTGATTGATTTAGCACTTTATTGAAAATGAATTCAAAAGGAAAAAAACACAAGCCCGAAGGCTAGTTTCCATTGTGGTCCTTTTGGTGAAGGGAGGCACGGAGCAACAACACAAATACAAAACAGATACAAAAAAAAAATTCAAAACAAGAAAAAAAAAAACAACGGAAATTGACAAAAGAAAAAGACAAAAACAAACAGAAAAGAAAAAAGGGCATTTTCACATTAAAGAAAAACAAAAAAGAAGTAACATTTATTCTCTATGATCAGTATAGACCCCTTAACAGACGACGTCACACTGATAAGAACCAGTATGCGCACGCAGGCCGGCACCAAATGAAACCCATTCTGTCTCGCTAGGACGCGCCTCACTAGCCAACACACAAGAGGAGGTTGATTGAACTGATACCAGCGCACCCCGAAACAATATGTTTGGAATTGATTGCATGAAACAATCACCTGTGCGTCCAGTCTCAATGTTGGTAAACACATAATTGCTCTATAGGTTTAGAATTAAGTCATATTATTGTAAAACCAGCTTGGGCATGTCATTATAGCAGAAGTGGATCAGCTATTTTCCTTTAAAAAAATAATAATGTTCAAAACATTTTGAAAATAGGGTTTAAGTGGTTAATTTAATCATGGCTGTTTTCATCAGTCAGTCAATATTTTTTGGGTCATTGCTGAAAAAGACTGCACCTCATAAAGGGCCCATCAGAAACAAGCCTCTTGGCACTTTTGAACGCTGGAAATAGCTATTTCACTGGAGAGAAAGAAGAAGAAAAAAACGTTGATGGAAGTGTGCACAGTGATTCTGCATGATTCAGCAAATGCCTTTCCAACATGATCTGCTTGCCTCAGATATGTCACATAACGTTGTTGTCGGGCAGAAACCTCATATCTCCACAATTCTACTTTTTATGCTTTTAAATGATTGCCCTACTTTGCAGTGGTGGAAAGTAACTAAGTACATTTACTTAAGTACTGTACTTAAGTACAATGTTGAGTATTTCCAATTTCCAATACTTTTACTTCTACTCCACTACATCTCAGAGACAAATATTGTGCTTTTACTCCACTACAATTATTTGAAAACTTTAGGTACTAGTTACTTTGCAGATATAAATTATTACATTATGAAACATACATTAACCACTTTAGTCCTATTTTATACCGAGGCTATTTGAAAATAGCAGATCTACAAGCTCACAACGCGTCGCATCGCGACGCGTTGTGAGCTTGTAGATCAGCTATTTTCAAACATTCTAGTACTTTTACTTTTGGTACTTTAAGTACATTTTGATACCAATACTTTTGTACTTTTACTCAAGTAAATGTTGAATTCCTGACTTTTACTAGTAACTGAGTAGTTCTACATTGCAGTATTGATACTTTTACTTAAGTAAAACATTTGAGTACTTTTTCCACCACTGCTACTTTGTCATATAAGTGTCTCATACAAAAAGATACAGTTTTATAAATATTGAACCAATGGAAAAGTATTAGCAAGAGCTTGGGACTAAATAAGAACTACATTGGATCCATTGGAAGACAGGTTCTTTTTTTCCATTTCCTGAAAAGTAACAGTTTTGGACATACAAGGTTTCCACCCGACAGCGACAATAAGACAAAGTGATGAGTTTCCACAAAACCTCAGAATTCTGGGATATTGCCAAGTCAGAATTGCAAGGGAAATAAACTTGCAGCTCAAGCTTGTTTATTTTTTACTCCGTGGGGAGAAAGGACTTCACATCTCCATAGGTTCACTCGGATACAAAACAAAGAAAAAGACACTACAGGGGAGACAGGCTACCGGGGGCATCTGTAACAACTTGGTTTTTATGTCATTACTCAAAAACCCCTTCAATAGTTCAGTTTTTTTTAAAGATTTATTTTGGGGCTTTTCTGCGTTTATTGGACAGGACAGTAGGCTGACAGGAAATGGGTAGACAGAATGGGAGTGACATGCAGCAAAGGCAGAGTCGAACCCGCGGCGCGCCGTCAGGCTACATCGAGCCTATAGGTGCCTGGAAAGCTACGCCAGCGGTCCAGAATTCATTCATTCAACCTTTATTTAAGACTCTCGGAGAACTCATTGAGGGAGACCCTCATTTACAATGATGCCGAGATTACACACATAAATAACATAAGAACAACAAGAAAAAACAATAAAGTTGACACAAACAGTTAAAACATTTAGTTAAAACAGAATAGTTCACTTTTTGAGTAATGACATCAATTGGATACACTGTTTTATGTCCAGTAGGTTATTTGTATCTGTGTTGTACTTGTAACAGTCCTCAAAATGTTTGTACAACAATGTTAGAGTCGTAATTGACTGCAACACTAGAAGTCAACAATGGGCGGCCGAAGCTGAATGGTCAGTGAGCCTGCCTGGGAAACTGAAGGCCCTGGGTTCGGTTCTAGACCTCAGCAATGTGTCGAGGTGTCCCTGAGCAAGACACCGTGCCCCCGTAGCACCCACTGCATCCTGTTACTTAGTTAGGATGGTTTAAATGCAGATACCTCATTTCACTGTATATGCAAATGTGCAGTGACAAATACCACACAAAGGAGTGTGGACTACATTAGTATTATCTAGCAGTTACATCTTCCCCCACGGGTGGGGATTGCAACAGCATATGGGGACAATTGTAAATACCAAAGACCAGTGGTGGAAAGTAACTAAGTATATTTACTTAAGTACTGTACTCAATTACAATTTTTAGGTATTTGTACTTTATTTGAGTATTTCAAATGTCCAATACTTTTACTTCTACTCCACTACATCTCGGATCCAAATATCCACTACAATTATTTGAAAACTTTAGTTACTAGTTACTTTGTAGATTTTGATTATTATCACAAAACATACATTAACCACTTAAGCCCTACAGTATATACATTTGACCATTTGAAAATAGCCGATCTACAAGCTCACAATGCGTCGCGATGCGATGCATTGTGAGCTTGTAGAGCTGCTATTTTCAAAAGATTTTTATACTTTTGAAAACTTGAAATGGGACATTCTGCCTAATGATTAGGCATAATGGTACTTTAAGTACATTTTGATGCCAATACTTTTGTACTTTTACTCAAATACATTTTGAATTCCAGACTTTTACTTTTAACAGAGTATTTCTATATTGCAGTACTGATACTTTTACTTAAGTAAAACATTTGAGTACTTTTTCCACCACTGCCAAAGACCACAATAAACTCCCAAGTGTATAGATGTAGTTAAAGGACAACTTTGTTTTTTTACAACCAAGGTTTATGTTTTAGCTTGTAATTAAAGTAAAGTTTTTTTTACACAATAAAAAAGGTCCGTGGTCTTTGATGGCCAGATGTGAGTTATTGGGGGCTAGAAGAGCTACTGTAAATAATAATTGCTAAAACTATTCGCCTGTTTCCTAGGCTCTGTGTTTTCCACTTCCTGTCGATTTGATCCAATGAAATCCAATGAAACTGGTCAGATGACCAATGATATCCAATGAAATCGACAGGAAGTGGAAAACACACAGCCTAGGAAACAGGTGAATAGAAAGCAGTAAATGAAAACAAATTAACACTCATCTTTTATTTACTTTAATTACAAGCTAAAACATAAACCTTGGTTGTAAAACAACAAAGTTGTCCTTTAAAGTTGCAATCTGGAACTTAGTTTAATGAATAAAATGTTATTTTAACCAATCTGTATTATCATTCAGTATCACTATAGCACATCTGAAGAGGTTGGAGGTGGTGTCTCTGCTCTTCCACTGATGCATTTTGACCCTGGTGTCGGGTATACAGGACACCTGCTGGTTGATGAGAAGCACTACTGTCAGAAGCTCATACGCGCAATCTATATATATTTTTGTCTCCGCCAGGCCGAAAGGCATGGCGAGAGAGTATGTTTTGCACCCTGTCCGTCCGTCCTTCCGTCTGTCTGTCTGTCTGTCTGTCTGTCTGTCTGTCTGTCTGTCTGTCTGTCTGTCTGTCTGTCTGTCTGTCTGTCTGTCTGTCTGTCTGTCTGTCTGTCCGTCCGTCCGTCCGTCCGTCCGTCCGTCCGTCCGTCCGTCCGTCCGTCCGTCCGTCCGTCCGTCCGTCCGTCCGTCCGTCCGTCCGTCCGTCCGTCCGTCCGTCCGTCCGTCCGTCCGTCCGTGTGTCCGTCCGTCCGTCCGTCCGTCCGTCCGTCCGTCCGTCCGTCCGTCCGTCCGTCCGTCCGTCCGTCCGTCCGTCCGTGTGTGTGTGTGTGTGTGTGTGTGTGTGTGTGTGTGTGTGTGTGTGTGGGGGGGTGTGGGGGGGTGTGGGGGTGTGTGTGTGGGGGTGTGTGTGTGTGTGTGTGTGTTCAGGGTTGTGATTGTGTGCGAGCAGGTCACTGAAGTCAAGGTGTGCGTTATCACCAAGTAGACTGTTGATCCTATAAAATACAATGTGGGTCGTGCAAAAAAACAGTTATGTACAGTATGTTAGGGCAGATCAGTTCAGGGTGGAACAGCTAGAACTGAACAACATGTAGAACAGCACTATAGCCTCTGAACACCTGACGCTCTCATCCACAGTGACATATAATATGTCACATATCCCATATTGACAGACCGTGCAATTGGTACAGGCTAACTGACCCCATTTGTTTCCAATAGCATTGATAACAAGCTCCCAGTGGATATTTCTGAGTAACCATAAAGTGCTGTTTTAAATAATGTTTTCAAATATTTGACAAGAAACATTTATTATAATGTTTACACATGGTGTGGTGTAACCCAACCCTCGCCTCGTTTGATTGGCAAAGTTCTTAGTTAATCTCACTTTCTAAAAATGTGCTTCCTGTCAATTCCTGCTCTGTTGCAGGAGCGCAGGAGAGACTAGAGTCTGAATGTTAAAGGAGAATTCCGGACAAATTAAGTGTTATCTTTGATGTCTCGTTACTCACCTACCGACGTAAAAAGTGGCGTTCTTTTTTTCCATAGATTCCCCTGTCGTCATTTTTTAAACCCCCTCCGTTGTCATAATGGGAGCGCGTGGGTTAGGGAAATTCGTCTATTATAACCGATGCAAAGTTATTTTTTTCTCTACTACGATTCATTGTAGAGTCTCATGATGCTGGATGCTTGTTTCTTTCCAGAACCTGGCAACTCGTGTTGCCAGGTTCTGGAAACAAGCAACCAGTGTTAAATCGTTCGCCATTAACGGTAGCCTCGCAGGAAGTTTCAGTGCATGTTTGACTATCATGAGACTCTACAATGAATCGTAGTAGAGAAAAAAATAACTTTGCATCGGTTATAATAGACGAATTTCCCTAACCCACGCGCTCCCATTATGACAACGGAGGGGGTTTAAAAAATGACGACAGGGGAATCTATGGAAAAAAAGAACGCCACTTTTTACGTCGGTAGGTGAGTAACGAGACATCAAAGATAACACTTAATTTGTCCGGAATTCTCCTTTAAGTCTATTTATGACAAATGACTGTACAGACAAAAGGGAACACATACAATGCCATTGAGTGACAGTAGAAACCTTTAATTGAAAATAAATTTAAGTAGCAACATATTCAACCAATATTCATAATAAAACATAGTATAAATTTATAGTAGGCTACTTTTAGCCTGGTAAACCCTCCCTCCGGAAATCTCATTTCCAAAATAAAATACAAATGAGATTTCTGGAGGGAGGGTTTACCAGGCTAGGCTACTTTAACACAGCATTGATTGGAAGTAGGGGGAAAGGAAAACAATTAGCTACAGAGACAATTCCATCTCTGTACAAAGCCCACAAAAGCTCACCAATGAAATGAACACATAATCTCATTTGTGTAATCTGCACAAAATGTGTGTGTGTGTGTGTGTGTGTGTGTGTGTGTGTGTGTGTGTGTGTGTGTGTGTCTCATGGTGGTTGCAGCTGCAAAGCATAACGAGGTGGGAGGGAACATGACATCACTGCATCAGGTGAAAACTGAAACTGAAACCTGATTGATGGCAGCCACCATGTATTTTATAATGTAATTATGAATAATAATTATTATAGAACATGTATTATTTATAAATTGTTATTCTTGATAAGGGCCATGGGTGTTGGGCAGGCCTTAATTAAAACAAGGGCACTTTGGGCATCAGGGGCTAAAGGGCAGGTAGGCTACCCTCCTGCACGTGTCTCTAAATAAAGATAACATTTCAATTGGTACTTCAAAGTACAATTTGTCCAAATATTTGGCATCATGTAGTTGTACCCACATTTCACTAGAAAACTCTTTCACAGATCAGAGAGCTCTGGGAAAAACATGGCACGTCGCCCCATCTTCCATTATAAAGCACAACACAGTCTTCATCTCCAGAGCTATCAGGCTCACCAGGGTACCAGTACCTGGAGTAGGAACATTTAATTCATTATAATACCTCTACATTATATTTAACCATAACCACAAATTATTTTCTAGATATTAGAATGAACAGAATGGTGAAATAGACAACATGCATAATTATGTTGGTGACAGTGTGGTTGGTTGGTATTTTATTATAAGATGTTATACCATGTGGATTTAACACCATTTAGAAAAAAGTAGTGAAGATGTAATCCCTGTATGTGAAAAGAGAAGAATGAAGGTAAAGTAAAGTCTTACATTGGTGTGGTCAGTGTTGTACCATCTACCCATTTCCACTCTCCTTCCTTCTCTCTGTCAGTCAAACCCAGCCACACCCTCAGGTTTCTGTTAACAACTGTGATAACAAAGTCCTGGACAGAAAGGATGCTGGTTACTGAAATACACACTGTACAATATAGGTTACAACACACACACACACACACACACACACACACACACACACACACACACACACACACACACACACACACACACACACACACACACACACACACACACACACACACACACACACACACACACACACACACACACACACACACACACACACACACACACACACACACACACACACACCTGCTTTTCTTTGCTGTTTATGACCATCAGGTCTGATTGTTTGTCTCTACAGTGTTGTCTGCTCTGCTCCCAGGTTCTCCACTCAGTAGAGATGTAAGAATAACACACACCACCACCAAATGTAAATCCATGTTGTTCTAATAACAAAAGAATAAAGTTAGCCACTGTTTTGTCATTTGATCAGATTAATGATAAATGATAAACAACATGATATAACAATGAACCAAAAAACAACAACTTTGATGTCTCACTGACCACAAAGAATCTTCTTGATGTCATTTTGTTCCATTATGTTGTTATATATGGCCTGTAGATGGACAAAACTGGTCTGTATGTGGTCTAGGTCTAGACCACACTGGTCCTTCTGCTCAGTTAAGTTGTTGTATCTGGACTGTAGATGGTCAAAACTGGACTGTATCTGGTCCTTCTGTTCAGTTATGTTGTCGTATCTGGACTGTATCTGGTCCAGGTCTTTGACCAGGTTGTTGATCTCTTTAATCAGTTCAGAATCTGTAAGAAGGAGAATCAAACAAACTGATGAGTTTTATTTACAACTTTGTTCTGAACAGATTTCCTTAACCCATTAAAACCGGAAAGCATCAACGTGTCATTTTAGTTGTTTGCGTTGGCTATTCAAAAATAGCAGATGTACAAGCTCACAGTGCGTTACTTTGTGCCGTGCTGCGAGCTTGTAGATATGCTATTTTTGTTGAAGCCAACACAAGCCGAGACAGATCAGACACATCCATTTCCCATGTTATCTTGCAGGGCTGTAGGCAGCTTTGACATGACAGCTGGTTTTCTAGTGTGTGTAGTTAGAATTATATAGGCTCACTGAAAGAAAACTACAAGCCAAATGGCTGCCAAGTGGGGTCAAACTACTAAATCTACTGCTACTATTAATACATTGTATGGGGTATCATACAGTATTTGCTAATATTGAAAATAAAATGAATGAATGTTGAATCACCACAGAAATATAAAACATTAAATAAAATACACTGTTCTGAAACTTGACTTACAGAGAGAGAGTCTGAGGCCAATGTTGAGCAGAGCTTGAACACCACAAAGCAATCCAAGACCCAATCCAACCAGCCTGTACCGTCTTCTGACTGGAGACACACACACACACACACACACACACACGCACACGCACACGCACACGCACACGCACACACACACACACACACACACACACACACACACACACACACACACACACACCACACACACACACACACACACACACACACACACACACACACACACACACACACACACACACACACACAGGAGGGAGGGAGATCAGTTAATATCTTGTTTGAAAAGCTAGAAGGTTGTTTAGGATGTATCTTTTAGTGGTAGAGATAAAACTATAGCAATCCCCAATTATGTTGTTATAATATAATAAATATATATAAAGTCAAGCTCTCCAGAATCATGCTGCAAGACATGGCTTATTTTTTATTTGATACTTTTAAAATCTTAGAAACAAAATGCCAAAGGTAAGATAGCAACAAGTGATGTTCATATGATATTAATATTGTGTATGATTTAACAACTGCAGCTGAGGTGAATGCAATATGCTAATATAATGCATGGTTTAACCCCAACCCAATTATTATTATTTTTTTCCAGAAAACTTAGGTTAGGATTTAGATTTAAAATCGGCCTCAGGTCTAAATGGATTTAGAAAAAGTGATATGATCTATAGCACTTTATTCTGCTGGGGGAAAAAGAAAAAAAGAGTAAGAAGGGAGCGGGTTTGAGAGGGCCGTTGTGTCTTGTGTGATCGCCAGAAACATAAGGAAAGCACAGAATATTTATACAGTTTTAAACTAGTAGCTGTAGACGTGAGATTATTCAAGACTGTCATGACATTATTTAACGCCTAAAAGGTATCGATCTTTTATAGTCAAACTGTCAAACGAACAGACCACAACAAACATATTAATGGTGAATGAATAATGAATAGGTCTGCCTTTTAAGAAAATACATATATATAGCGAATACGATGTAATTACTGTATATTAGGTAACAACAGGTTTATTATATATAGTTTTTTGTTAGACAGAACAGAAGAGGAGGAGGGATGATGGTGGTAGTTTGGTGTGGGAGCACAGAGATACCATCATCTTGGACCAGTGGTTCTCAACCTGTGGGTCGGGACACTCATGATTCATGAGTCATGATTGGACAGCTGATAAAAAGTGGTGCTCCCCATTTCTCAAAAAGTGAAACTATTGTAATTTCTCAACTCTGCTTGGTCTGCTTGGCCTAAGTGCCTTAGTAAAAGCTGCCACTTTTGGATAACTTGACAAATAAACTGTGTGGTGTGATTGTGTAGGTTTCTGTCTTTCTTTCTTTTTTTTTACTTAGCATGACAAAATTGTACATTTTAAGTGCCATTTGTGAAAATAAAAATTGACATGGCTTGGATAATCCTTGTGGTGTTTTTTTGTCTTTCACTTATGATATAATTGCTAATAACCATTACAAAGTTTTGTCACTTTACTTAAAGGTCTCAAAGTCATGTTATTGCGTACTATTGATGTTTATAAGGCATTATTGTATTTCATAAACATATAATTTATAATGTGTTATGATACATAATAGCGCTTCTCTACAGTATGTGCCTTTATAACTGACTAAGTTATGGTAGTTATAAATTATAATGTGCTGTTCCACTGCATTATGACCAGCAAAGAAATTAATAAAAAATCGGAGAGATCCATATTGATCACATGACTATAGAGATACTCTGTACAGATTTGCGTGATGTTTGGACAAAATCTGTAGGAGTAATATCAAGAAATGTGTTTTGCAAAAATCTACCTCCTGGTGACGCTAAAAAAGGCTGAGGTTTTTCCTTGGTCTCTAGGGAGTGTCCGTACAAAGTCCGTACACGTTTATGCAGATCGGCCTGTTATAGCGCCACTATGAGGTTGATTTGAACAATTTCAAGTGGCATTTCTTCCTCGGCCTAGTGGTAATGTGTGTGCACAATTTCACAGAAATCGCAGGCTGTGTTCATTGTTTGAGGCATGTTGTTGAAAACTGAGCACTCCTGCAAACTTTGGAAGCCAAAATAGCCAATCAGGATGGAACATGAAAAATCTGACTGACCTGTTTGGTTTAATGACTATAAGAGATACTGTGTACCGATTTGCTGAGGGACCTGTCATAATGTAACCAGATATTTTTTTATTAAATCATAAAATCCTTCTAGAAAGGGACACTTTGCAGAGCGCATATCTCTGCCAGGCTGGGTGGCCTACACTCATTGTCATATCTCGAACATCAGCGGCGGACTGGCCATTTGGCGTACCGGGCAAATGCCCGGTGGGCCGCTGGGCCACCCAAAAACCAAAATGCCAGGGCTGAATTTTGGTCCCAGTCCGGCCCTGTCGAACATGTGTACCTAATTTGGTTTCTGCCAGAAACAGTGACATTTTGTTGCATTGTGGTGTGGTGTTCACTATGGGTGAAAGTTATACTTTTGTCTCTGCGTTATTCAGAGACTCCTCAATATGTGAATATGTGTGAAAAGAAACTAAACAAAATGTAACCTAGGAGAATCATTTTGGAGGTGCACAGCACACTTAGTTCCGTCAGTGGGTTCCGGCCACATGATGACGTTAAGTTATTTCTGCTCCAGACCGGATCAGAAATACTTATTAAAAAAATCTATAACATAAACAAATGTTAATGAGAGAGACCACAAAAAAAAAAAAAAAGAAAAAAAAAAAAAAGAAAAAAAATCCCTCTGTCTCCGTCTCCGTCTCTGCCTCTCTGCCTCTCTCTCTCTCTCTCTCTCTCTCTCTCTCTCTCTCTCTCTCTCTCTCTCTCTCTCTCTCTCTCTCTCTCTCTCTCTCTCTCTGATTCTGAGAAGAAAAAGTACAGAGGAACACAGGACCTTAAAAAAGATGTCTAAGAGTCATCTTCAACAGGATGTGGTCTATCTTATGCTGCAGGTCTGAACGTGTGCTTTTTATTCTCACACGAACATCAGCAAGAGTATCATTATGCTGTTATAACTCACCAATGATTATACTTTTATATCAATATAGTTCTTAAGATAAAACAACACTCATAGTCATAGTTATTTATTATTAAATATGGAGTCTCTTTAGACTGTAGGGAAACATACTGCACCATACTGAACCAACTTTGCTTGTTATGTTTAATTCATTTATTCAGGAGCATTTGAAGAAATCAAACAATACAGCCATACATCTGCAGTCATTAACAATGATCTGTTACAGTCAGACTATTGTCTATTATTTTAATGTATTTGGGGTTGGTTGGCTGTGGTACCACACAGTCCCACCACCACCTGATTGCTGAAGTAAAACCTACACCCACCATGGTCAAAACTATGTTATGATGTGCCAGTGAAAATGTAGTGATGTAGGTCTGTCAAGCTACTCAGCTATTGTTGAAAAAAAGAGGCTTAAACTGCTTGAAAGCCACATTATTCAGAAAGCAGTGAAGCTACCCACAGGCTATTGTAGTGCAGTGGTTTTCAAAGTGGGGTCCAAGTTACAGGGGTCCCCAGCAACATTAGTTAATTGAGATGCCACGTCTTTCCACTGGGTCCTGTCGGCCATTGCTGCTCCCAGTTCTTTATTGAGTCGTGACATCATTGATCTTGTCTTTTGCTATAGTGAATCTGAGGGCACAACTCCTTCAGTTACCCTTTGCTGTCAGAGCTGGTCCAAGCCCCCAGAACCGGGAGGCGCTTACCTGGTAGTGCAGCTGGTAGTGCAGCTTGACCACAGCCCATTACAAGGTGTTCCTGCAAGGCAGCAGAGTCCTCATCTGTTAGGGCTGTTATCGTAGCCTTTGTTCAACCAAGCTGGTGCTGGGATTGGTATGCAGCCAGGGCATATCCACATGCCGGTGGGCCTTGCGCCACATACATTTTAAGGGGTCCCTGCTCCTCCAGAGTCAGAGCCTTGTTTGTTGTATCGCATGCAAGGGTGATAGGTTCCAGAAGAGACCGAGCATGACGAGGTGAGGTTGACTTGAGATGAATGCAGGAATACTTTTGTTTTAAAATGTGTAGCACATTGGCATAGACACAAGGTTACATTTAGGGTCTATGTGTTTCTGTTAATATTATTGACCGCTCATTTTGTCAGTCCATGGCAAATAACAAACACATACTGGCCTCTGCCAACAATTCTGTCCACAAAGTCCTGCAGAAAAGCTACTGGTTACTGAAGTACAAATTGTATAATACAGTGTTTCGACCTCAGATAGGGTAGGGATGACCCGACAGCAGCGGTAAGCTGTCCGGGTTGAGGAGGAACAGGCTATTTTTGGCCCGCCTTTTCTAGGCCTCTCCCACTTCGGGGTGAGCAGAGTGGGGCTGCTCAGTTGCACGGGAAGCTGCCACGTGGAGGCACAATAGGAGTCTTGGTGAACGAGAGGCTATGTTCTGACCTCGGAAGACTTACGCACCCGGCTTCCTTTACCCAGACTGGGTTGGTCAGTGGCAGGGACTAAGGGAGGAGGATCACATGCATCCCTACATGCAACGTCTCTCTAGCATGCTGTACTAGACACATCACTAGACCCTGCGAGCAAAGCCCCCACACAGTAGATAATACAGTAGATATATTACAATACACACACACACACACACACACACACACACACACACACACACACACACACACACACTCACGCACGCACGCACGCACGCACGCACGCACGCACGCACGCACGCACGCACACGCACACACACACACACACACACACACACACACACACACACACACACACACACACACTAACAATAAGAATAAGAATAAAGAGGGAGTGAGATCAGTTAAATATATTTCAACCTCTCGTTTAAAACATCTCTTACCAGGTCTTATCTTCCGTGGATGTTTCTGCTGAGCTGTAGTCTTGGTCTCAACATTTGCATAGTTTATGTCATCATCTTCTTCCTCATCATCATCTTCCTCTTGGATGTCAATGTTTTCAGAATGTAAAGCGACAGCCATTTCTACCTTTATGACTTTAATTCATCTTGCAGGTATTTGTTATGGTTCACCTCTTCACAACAGAATGAACAATAGAGAAGGGTGGTCTTTATTTTATGAAATGATGAGTTGCCATATCATCCTCCCCCTCCTTCCCCCTGTTGTTTCCTCTTAGCAGAGACAGTGCATTCACCTCCTCAACCCCATCCTCCACCCACACCATCGTATACCCTCCACCCTCTTGACCACTTTCAGTCTCACATAGTGTGAGAAACTTCTGTGTAACATATAAGCAGGGCCGTGGGAAGACGTTATAGGTTACGGGTGCTGTATGCGCATGCGTGCCCAGCGTGTGCGCGTGCGCGAAGATTTGCGGTTTCTGGGCTATGGGTTATTTTCTGGGGTTATTTTGTTAATTTAATTCGGTTAATTCGGTTCCAGAACACTTATTGCACTAAATCCCCCCCAAATAACGACCAACAACAACAGGCACATTATGCAGAAAAGAAAGAAAAAAAAAAAAAAAAAATATATATATATATATATATATATAATTATGTATATATATATATATATATATATATATTTTTTTTTTCATTCTTTATTTTCAGGGGGTGCTGCAGCCCCCTCAGCCCCCCCACTTCCCACGGCTATGCATGTAAGTATATTTTGTTATTTGTATTATTTCCTAATAAGTGACTTGTCAAGGCAAATGTACAAAAAACATCTATGTATACAGTAAGACCCAGCTCAAAGCCACAAATAAGCAATCAGCAATAAACACAAGTAAATAAACCGTGAAAGCAATAATAAAAAAAACTATGTGATACATTAATGATAAATCATATCAGTGGGAATCAATAGCTAGTGAATAAAACATAATGTTGGATTCAGTGAAGGGAGCAGATCTGACAGGGAGGATGATGCTGTTCCACTGTGTAGGATCTGAGACAGAGAAGGTATGGTCACCCCTGAGAGTTTAGTCTGTGGGACAACTAGGAGCCTCTCTAGCCAGCTGACCTGAGGGACCTGTATCATAACTTATTATGAGAGTTGTTTCCGATGATCATCAGTGATTATTATTACAAGACTAAAACCAACCTGTTTTCAGGCCTGTTTTTGTCAAATATCATATGTAACCAGATCATTTTGTATGAAATCATGAAGTCCTTCTAGAAAGGGGCACTTTGCAGAGCGCATATCTCTGCCAGGCTGGGTGGCCTACACTCATTGTTAGATGTGTACCTAATTGTCTCCACCAATCCGAAAGGCATGGCGAGAGTATGTTTTACCCCCTGTCCGTCCGTCCGGGCCTGTTATAGCGCCACCAGGAGGCCGATTTGTGCAAACCAATCTTTTTATATTCAGGGTTGTGATTGTGTGCGAGCAGGTCACTGAAGTCAAGGTGTGCGTTATCAACACAGTGTGGTGTCTGCAGTAGGCAGAGTAGACTGTTGATCCTATGAAATACAATGTGGGTCGTGCAAAAAAAACAGTTATGTACAGTATGTTAGGGCAGATCCGTTCAGGGTGGAACAGCTACAACTGAACAATATGTAGAACAGCACTATAGCCTCTGAACACCTGACGCTCTCATCCACAGTGACATATAATATGTTAATATCCCATATTGACAGACCGTGCAACTAGGTACAGGCTAGCTGACCCCATTTGTTTCCAATAGCATTGCTAACAAGCTCCCAGTGGATATTTCTGAGTAACCATAAAGTGCTGTTTTAAATACTGTTTTCAACTATTTGACAAGAAACATTATTACAATGTTTACACGTGGTGTGGTGTAACCCAACCCTCGCCTCGTTTGATTGGCAAAGTTCTTATTTAATCTCACTTTCAAAAAATGTGCTTCCTGTCAATTCCTGCTCTGTCGCAGGAGCGCAGGAGAGACTAGAGTCTGAATGTTAAGTCTATTTAAGACCAAATGACTGTACAGACAAAAGGGAACACATAGAGCAATGCCATTGAGTGACAGTAGAAACCTTTAATTGAGAATAACTTTAAGTAGCAACATATTCAACCAATATTCATAATAAAACATAGTATAAGTTTAGTAGGCTACTTTAACACTTAGCAGACAAAGAAGCATTGATTGGAAGTAGGGGGAAAGGAAAACAATTAGCTACAGAGACAATTCCATCTCTGTACAAAGCTCACAAAAGCTCACCAATGAAATGAACACATATCTCATTTGTGTAATCTGCACCAAAAAATAAGTATGTGTGTGTGTGTGTGTGTGTGTGTGTGTGTGTGTGTGTGTGTGTGTGTGCGCGTGTGTGTGTGTCTCTCGTGGTGGTTGCAGCTGCACAGCATAACGAGGTGGGAGGGAACATGACATCACTGCATCAGGTGAAAACTGAAACTGAAACCTGACTGATGGCAGCCACCTCATGTATGTTATAATGTAATTATAATTATTATTATAGAAAATGTATTATTTATAAAATGTTCTTCTTGATAAGGGCCATGGGTGTTGGGCAGGCCCTAATTAAAACAAGGGCACTTTGGGCATCAGGGGCTAAAGGGCAGGTAGGCTACCCTCCTGCACGTGTCTCTAAATAAAGATAACATTTCAATTGGTACTTCAAAGTACAATTTGTCCAAATATTTGGCATTATGTAGTTGTACCAACATTTCACTAGATAACTCTTTCACAGATCAAATGGCTCTGGGCAGAACATGGTCTGTCGTACCATCTTCCATAATAAAGCATAACACAGTCTTCATCTCCAGAGTTATTAGGCTCACCAGGGCGCCAGTACCTGGAGTAGGAACATTTAATTCATTATAATACCTCTACATTATATTTAACCATAACCTCAAATTATTTTCTAGATATTAGAATCAACAGAATAGTGAAATAGACAACATGCATAATTGTGTTGGTGACAGTGTGGTTAGTTGGTATTTTATTATAAGATGTTATACCATGTGGATTTAACACCATTTAGAAAAAGGTAGGGAAGATGAAATCCCTGTATGTGAAACGGGTTTATAATGATAGTTTAAATGAAGAAGAGAAGAATGAAGGTAAAGTCTTACGTTGGTGTGGTCAGTGGCGTTCCATCTACCCATTTCCACACTCCTTCCTCCTCTCTGTCAGTCAAACCCAGCCACACCCACTGGTCTCTGTTAACAACTGTGTTAACAAAGTCCTGGACAGAAAGGATGCTGGTTACTGAAATACACACTGTACAATAGATATGTTACAACACACACGCACGCGCACCTGCACACACACACACACACACACACACACGCACACGCACACGCACAGGCACAGGCACAGGCACAGGCACAGGCACAGGCACAGGCACACACGCATACACACACACACACACACACACACACACACACACACACACACACACACACACACACACACACACACACACACACACACACACACACACACACACACACACACACACACACACACGCACACACACCTGCTTTTCTTTGCTGTTTATGACCATCAGGTCTGATTGTTTGCCTTTACAGTATTTTCTGCTGTGCCCCCAGGTTCTCATCCCAGTAGAGATGTAATAACACACACCACCAGCAAATGTAAATCCATGTGGTTCTAAAAACAAAATAATAAAGTTAGCCACTGTTTTGTCATTTGATCAGATTAATGATAAATGATGAACAACATGATATAACAATGAACCAAAAAACAACAACTTTGATGTCTCACTGACCACAAAGAATCTTCTTGATGTCATTTCGTTCCATTATGTTGTTATATCTGGCCTGTAGATGGACAAAACTGGTCTGTATGTGGTCTAGGTCTAGACCACACTGGTCCTTCTGCTCAGTTAAGTTGTTATATCTGGACTGTAGATGGTCAAAACTGGACTGTATCTGGTCCTTCTGCTCAGTTATGTTGTTGTATCTGGACTGTATCTGGTCCAGGTCTTTGACCAGATTGTTGATCTCTTTAATCAGTTCAGAATCTGTAAGAAGGAGAATCAAACAAACTGATGAGTTTTATTTACAACTTTGTTCTGAACAGACTTCCTTAACCCATTAAAACCGGGAAAGCATCTGTGTCATTTTAGTTGTTTGCGTTGGCAATGGCTATTAAAAAATAGCAGATCTACAAGCTCGCAGTGCGTTACTTTGTGCCGTGCTGCGAGCTTGTAGATATGCTATTTTTGTTGAAGCCAACACAAGCCGAGACACATCAGACACTTCCATTTCCCATGTTATCTTGCAGGGCTGTAGGCAGCTTTGACATGACAGCTGGTTTTCTAGTGTGTGTAGTTAGAATTATATAGGCTCACTGAAAGAAAACTACAAGCCAAATGGCTGCCAAGTGGGGTCAAACTACTAAATCTACTGCTACTATTAATACATTGTATGGGGTATCATACAGTATTTGCTAATATTGAAAATAAAATGAATGAATGTTGAATCACCACAGAAATATAAAACATTAAAATAAAATACACTGTTCTGAAACTTGACTTACAGAGAGAGAGTCTGAGGCCAATGTTGAGCAGAGCTTGAACACCACAAAGCAATCCAAGACCCAATCCAACGAGCCTGTACCGTCTTCTGACTGGGGAGACACACACACACACACACACACACACACACACACACACACACACACAGACACAGACACAGACACAGACACACACACACACACACACACACACACACACACACACACACACACACACACACACACACACACACACACACACACACACACACACACACACACACACACACACACACACACACACACACACAGGAGGGAGGGAGATCAGTTAATATCTTGTTTGAAAAGTTAGAAGGTTGTTTAGGATGTATTTTTTAGTGGTAGAGATAAAAGCAATCCCCAATTATGTTGTGTTTATAATCTGAGTGTCAAGCTCTCCAAAATCATGCTGCAAGACATGGCTTATTTTTTATTTGATACTTTTGAAATCTTAGAAACAAAATGCCAAAGGTAAGATAGCAACAAGTGATGTTCATGATATTAATATTGTGTATGATTTAACAACTGCAGATGAGGTGAATGCAATATGCTAATATAATGAAAGTGCACATAAAGTATGGTTTAACCCCAACCCAATTATTATTATTTTTTTTCCAGAAAACTTAGGTTAGGATTTAGATTTAAAATCGGCCTCAGGTCTAAATGGGTTTAGAAAAAGTGATATCTATAGCACTTTATTCTGCTGGGGAAAAAAAAAAAAAAAGAGGATGAAGGGAGCGGGTGTGAGAGGGCCGTTTTGTCTTGTGATCACCAGAAACATAAGGAAAGCACAGAATATTTATACAGTTTTAAACTAGTAGTTGTAGACGTGAGATTATTCAAGACTGTCATGACATTATTTAACGCCTAAAATGTATCGATCTTTTATAGTCAAACTGTCAAACGAACAGACCACAACACACGTATTAATGGTGAATGAATAATGAATAGGTCTGCCTTTAAGAAAATACATATATATATAGCGAATACGATGTAATTACTGTATATTAGGTAATAATAGGTTTATTATATATAGTTTTTTGTTAGACAGAACAGAAGAGGAGGAGGGATGATGGTGGTAGTTTGGTGTGGGAGCACAGAGATACCATCATCTTGGACCAGTGGTTCTCAACCTGTGGGTCGGGACACTCATGATTCATGAGTCATGAGTCATGATTGGACAGCTGATAAAAAGTGGTGCACGTCATATCCCCATTTCTCAAAAAGTTTAACTATTGTAATTTATCAACTTTTAAAAGCGCTCTGCTTGGCCTAAGTGCCTTAGTAAAAGCTGCCACTTTTGGATAACTTGACAAATAAACTGTGTGGTGTGATTGTGTAGGTTTCTGTCTTTCTTTTGACCAGCTTGCAAAGCACGCTGGTCTAAGAAGAGACTGAGGGCGGTTTCACACTATGGTCCCGGGTGCGCACCCCGGACCACATGGCAGATGTTGTGGTAGTGTGAACGTAGCGAACCGTTCCCCGTAACGCATCACCGTACCGTACCCGAAACCACCTTGGAAGGTAGTCTCGGGTCCGATTGCTGCGGAGTCGGGAACGGAACGCGGCAGTGTGAATCCATCCGTACCAACAGGAGGAAGTGGACTGCTAATCATATATCATTTATATCTTTTTTATAATGACGCATTATTTTAGCTGGATTATACCTTCTCATAGTTCTACTTGAATGTTGACAAGAAATAATAATCCCGCTAGTGTTTGAGAAGCGCGAGCCGTGAAAAATAATAAACAAAAAACACATGTGTGGCGAACATATTTATAAGGATAAATACACCAAGGATTAGTCCATGACGTCTACTGCTAAAATACCAAGGATGCGTCCGTGACGCCAATATCATATTAACAGACGACGTTACATTTCGAGGTTTCAAAGACCAGTGCACACACTGCTTTGGTTGTGTATTGTTGATCTGTTGTTATTATAACTCAAGACAATGTCAGGAACACAGTCAAACTTTATTATTCACTCTAGAGTGACTTTTCTTCTGTGAATGACATTCTCTCTTCCAAAGCCCCATAGTCCACAGCGCCCCCATGAGGCACATATTTACCATTACTGTTAAATGAAATGGTCTCGAGTCTTGGCCAGTGTGAATGCTGGCCAGCCAAGCGTACTCGGGAACGGTTTGATTCAATCGGACCCAGTGTGAATCCGCCCTGAGTCTAGTCAACACTTTCTCAGCACTTTCTCAACACTTTTTCATCATTGGCTGTCCTTTAAGCCAATGGGGATACTTTCCCATACTCTGAACGGGCGGTCTCGTCCTCCCAAGCTATGGTACTAGACACGCCTCTCGCCTCTATGGCAGTGTTGCCAGACTCTGCGAGAGAAATAAGCAACAGGTCTAAGCCAATGGGGAGCCACTAGCAGTGTTGCCAGATTCTGCGAGACAAATCAGAGAAAACAGAAAGCAAGCTGGTATACATGACTGAGTCATATCTTTTTTTTTACTTGGCATGACAAAATAGTTTTATTTTAAGTGCCATTTGTGAGATTGCTTTTTACATGGCTTGGATAATCCTTTTGGTGTTTTTTTGTCTTTCACTTATGATATAATTGCTAATAACCATTTCAAAGTTTTGTCACTTTACTTAAAGGTCACAAAGTCATGATAAGGGGTATTATAAAATTATGCAATTGCTAATGACGATTATAATATGTTGTCACTTTACTTAAAGGTCTCAAAGTCATGTTATTGCGTACTGTTGATGTTTATAAGGCATTACTGCATTTCATAAACGTATAATTTATAATGTGTTATGATACATTATAGCGCTTCTCTATGTGCCTTTATAACTGACTAAGTTATGGTAGTTATAATGTGCTGTTCCACTGCATTATGACCAGCAAAGAAATGTATAGAAAATCGGAGAGATCCGTGTTGATCACATGACTATAGAGATACTATGTACAGATTTGCGTGATGTTTGGACAAAATCTGTAGGAGTAATGTCAAGAAATGTGTTTTGCAAAAATCAACCTCCTGGTGACGCTAAAAAAGGCTGAGGTTTTTCCTTGGTCTCTAGGGAGTGTCCGTACAAAGTCTGTACACTTTTACGCAGATCGGTGTAAAAACGCGAATCGGCCTGTTATAGCGCCACTATGAGGCTGATTTGAACAATTTCAAGTGGCATTTCTTCCCCGGCCTAGTGGAAGCCAAAATAGCCAATCGGGATGGAACATGAAAAATCTGACTGACCCGTTTGGTTTATAGTCAGGGGATATTTAAAAAATCTTGGAATAAATTCCTTACCAAAACAAATCTTCACCAATGTGTTTGTAAAGGTGTCTAGTAACACATCTCACAAAGACTGAAATGCAGTTTCCCTAGGAGAATTTGTGACAGCTCCTGAAAGTTGGGGTATCCACCATAACCTTATGCGGGGAAAAAAATTGAATTTTAATTCTGTTTTAAGTAGCATGTGAGGGGTCAAACTAGGGTGTTTTTATGATTCTGAATCCATTGCAAGCATTTGTTTTGCACCAAAACCTTGGGCTAGAAACGGCCATAGCCATCCTTTTCCAGGTATACTTTTTGTGTAAAAAGCCCATTGAGATTGGGCCGTTTTTAGCCCAAGGAGTGGTTTTACATTCTGAAAACATTGAGATCCAAGAGGAAGATGACGATGAAGAAGAAGATGATGACATAAACTATGCAAATGTTGAGACCAAGACTACAGCTCAGCAGAAACATCCACGGAAGATAAGACCTGGTAAGAGATGTTTTAAACGAGAGGTTGAAATATTTTAACTGATCTCACTCCCTCTTTATTCTTATGTTAGTGTGTGTGTGTGTGTGTGTGTGTGTGTGTGTGTGTGTGTGTGTGTGTGTGTGTGTGTGTGTGTGTGTGTGTGTAAAACGGCCATAGCTATCCTTTTCCAGGTATACTTTTTGTGTAAAAAGCCCATTGAGATTGGGCCGTTTTTACCCCAAGGAGTGGTTTTGGTGCAAAACAAATGCTTGCAATGGATTCAGAATCATGAAAACACCCTAGTTTGACCCCTCACATGCTACATAAAACAGAATTAAATTTAGATTGTTTTCCCTGCATAAGGTTATAGTGGGTACCCCAACTTTCAGCAGCTGTCAAACATTCCCCTAGGGAAACTGTATTTCAGTCTTTGTGAGATGTGTTACTAGACACCTTTACAAACACATTGGTGAAGATTTTTTTTGGTAAGGAATTTATTCCAATATTGGAAATGTTTCTGCTAATATCCCCTGACTATTAATGACTATAAGAGATACTGTGTACCGATTTGCGTAATGTTTGGACAAAATCTGTAGGAGTTATATAAACAAATTGTTTTGCAAAAATCGGCCTCCTGGTGGCTCTATACCACCAGGCCCATGTGAAACATTTGGGGCAGAAGTTCTGCTCTGGCATCCAGGGAGTGTGTGTGTACAGTTTCACGTCGATCGGTTCATGGGTGCCGGAGATTAGCTTTCCACAGAGACAGACAGATACACGGACACACAGACAGACGGACGGACAGGGTGCAAAACAGTCTCGTGACACGCCTGGCAGAGACAATCAAACAGAGTGTTGGATTCAGTGAAGGGAGCGGATCTGACAGGGAGGGTAATGCTGTTCCACTGTGAAGGAGATTTGACGGTGAAGGCATGGTGGTCACCCCTGAGAGTTCAGTGTGTGGGGCAACTAGGAACCCCAACCTAGCTGACCTGAGGGACCTGTATCATAACTTCTATGAGAGTTGTTTCCTCAATATGATGATCAGTGAACATTATTAATATAATAATATATATATAGGTGGCCTACACTTATTGTTACATCTCGAACATGTGTACCTAATTTGGTTTCTGCAAGAAACAGTGACATTTGTTGCATTGTGGTGTGGTGTCCACTATGGATGAAAGTTAAAGTACTTTTGTCTCTGCGTTATTCAGAGACTCCTCAATATGTGAATATGTGTGAAAAGATGATATCAAACTAAACAAAATGTAACCTAGGAGAATCATTTAGCACACTTAGTTCCGTCAGTGGGTTTCGGCCGCATGATGACGTTAAGTTATTTCCGCTCCCTCTCCCCCTCCCCCTCCCCCTCCCCCTCCCCCTCCGTCTCTCTCTCTCTCTCTCTCTCTCTCTCTCTCTCTCTCTCTCTCTCTCTCTCTCTCTCTCTCTCTTTCTCTCTCTGTTTCTGAGAAGAAAAAGGACAGCGGAACAGAGGACCTTAAAAAAATGTCTTCAACAGGATGTGGTCTATCTTATGCTGCAGGTCTGAACGTGTGCTTTTTATTCTCACACGAACATCAGCTAGAGTATCATTATGCCGTTGTAACTCACCAATGATTATACTTTTATATCAATATAGTTCTTAAGATAAAACAACATTCATAGTCATAGTTATTTATTATTAAAGATGGAGTCTCTTTAGACTGTAAAGAAACATACTGTAGGCTACCACACTGTACCAACTTTGCTTGTTATGTTTATTCGTTTATTTAGGAGAATTTGAAGATTTGGAGAATAATATGCACAAGCCATACATCTGCAGTCATTAACACTTATCTGTTACAGTCAGACTATTGTCTATTATTTCAATGTATTTGTGGTTGGTTGGCCTACACCTACACCCATGGTCAAAACTATTTTATGATGTGCCAGTGAAAATAGAGTGACGTAGGTTTGTCAAGCTACTCAGCTATTGTTGAAAAAATGAGGCTTAAACTGCTTGAAAGCCACATTATTCAGAAAGCAGTGAAGCTACCCACAGGCTATTCTAAAGCAGTGGTTTTCAAAGTGGGGTCCAAGGACGCCCAGGGGTCCTTGAGGGGGTTACAGGGGGTCCCCAGCAAAATTAGTTAATTGAGATGCCACGTCTTTCCACTGGGTCCTGGCTGTCGGCCATTGCTGCTCCCAGTTCTTTATTGAGTCGTGACATCATTGATCTTGTCGTTTGCTATAGTGAATCTGAGGGCACTGCACACTTGTTGTGCCCTCAGATAGTGAATCTGAGGGCACAACAAGTGCAGCTTGACCACAGCTGGGGCCCATTACATGAAGGAGCGAAAACGGTTTTGAACCAATTACCTCGACTCACAGGCTTGCGCACGGAGGTAGTTTGTGACGTAGACGCAAAAAATACATTAGCATATACTGCACATACGAAAGAGTACCATGGAAACTACTGCGCTTGTGAATCGGCCCACCATCACCATGACATCAACAAACCAGAGCGGAAGAAGCAGGAAAAAGTGAGTATGCACTGGGTGAGCAACTTCATTGAAATGAATGGGTGGGCAGAGAGTAGATTTGAGTGAGCGTAGGGGTTGGTGGGGTGCAGTGGTTGGTGGGGTGCCAGGGCGTGTCCACACTGGTGTGGGCCTGCACACCTCACCTCTAGTCTATAGGGACCACTGCTGCTCCGAGATCCCCTACTGGTTTAGCCTGGCCTCGCGAGATGCCAGTTACTGTGTGTTGCCTCGTGGAGGCACAATAGGAGTCTTGGTGAAGGAGAGGCTATGTTCTGACCTCGGAAGACTTACGCACCCGGCTTCCTTTACCCAGACTGGGTTGGTCAGTGGCAGGGACTAAGGGAGGAGGGTCACATGCATCCCTACATGCAACGTCTCTCTAGCATGCTGCACTAGACGCATCACTACACCCTGCGAGCAAAGCCCACACACACAGTAGATAATACAGTATTACAATACACACACGCACGCACGCACGCACGCACGCACGCACGCACGCACGCACGCACGCACGCACGCACGCACGCACACACACACACACACACACACACACACACACACACACACACACACACACACACACACACACACACACACACACACACTAACAATAAGAATAAGAATAAGAATAAAGAGGGAGTGAGATCAGTTAAAATATTTCAACCTCTCGTTTAACACATCTCTTACCAGGTCTTATCTTCCGTGGATGTTTCTGCTGAGCTGTAGTCTTGGTCTCAACATTTGCATAGTTTATGTCATCATCTTCTTCCTCATCATCATCTTCCTCTTGGATCTCAATGTTTTCAGAATGTAAAGCGACAGCCATTTCTACCTTTATGACTTTAATTCATCTTGCAGGTATTTGTTATGGTTCACCTCTTCACAACAGAATGAACAATAGAGAAGGGTGGTCTTTATTTTATGAAATGATGAGTTGTCATGTCATCCACCCCCTCCTTCCTCCTGTTGTTTCCTCTTAGCAGAGACAGTGCATTCACCTCCTCAACCCCATCCTCCACCCACACCATCGTATACCCTCCACCCTCTTGACCACTTTCAGTCTCACATAGTGTGAGAAACTTCTGTGTAACATATAAGCAGGGCCGTGGGAAGACGTTATAGGTTACGGGTGCTGTATGCGCATGCGTGCCCAGCGTGTGCGCGCACGCGAAGATTTGCTGTTTCTGGGCTATGGGTTATTTCTGGGGTTATTTTGTTAATTTAATTCGGTTAATTCGGTTCCAGAACACTTATTGCACTAAATCCCCCCCCAAATAACGACCAACAACAACAGGCACATTATGCAAAAAAAAAATAAGTATATATATATATATGTATATATATATATATATATATTTTTTTTTTCATTCTTTATTTTCAGGGGGTGCTGCAGCCCCCTCAGCACCCCCACTTCCCACGGCTATGCATATAAGTATATTTTGTTATTTGTATTATTTCTTAATAAGTGACTTGTCAAGGCAAATGTACAAAAAACATCTATGTATACAGTAAGACCCAGCTCAAAGCCACAAATAAGCAATCAGCAATAAACACAAGTAAATAAACCGTGAAAGCACTAATAAAAAAAACTATGTGATACAACAATGATAAATCATATCAGTGGGAATCAATAGCTAGTGAATAAAACATAATGTTGGATTCAGTGAAGGGAGCAGATCTGACAGGGAGGATGATGCTGTTCCACTGTGTAGGATCTGAGACAGAGAAGGTATGGTCACCCCTGAGAGTTTAGTCTGTGGGACAACTAGGAGCCTCTAGCCAGCTGACCTGAGGGACCTGTATCATAACTTATTATGAGAGTTGTTTCCGATGATCATCAGTGATTATTATTACAAGACTAAAACCAACCTGTTTTCAGGCCTGTTTTTGTCAAATATCATATGTAACCAGATCATTTTGTATGAAATCATGAAGTCCTTCTAGAAAGGGGCACTTTGCAGAGCGCATATCTCTGCCAGGCTGGGTGGCCTACACTCATTGTTAGATGTGTACCTAATTGTCTCCACCAATCCGAAAGGCATGGCGAGAGTATGTTTTACCCCCTGTCCGTCCGTCCGGGCCTGTTATAGCGCCACCAGGAGGCCGATTTGTGCAAACCCATTTTTTATATTCAGGGTTGTGATTGTGTGCGAGCAGGTCACTGAAGTCAAGGTGTGCGTTATCACCACAGTGTGGTGTCTGCAGTAGGCAGAGTAGACTGTTGATCCTATGAAATACAATGTGGGTCGTGCAAAAAAAACAGTTATGTACAGTATGTTAGGGCAGATCCGTTCAGGGTGGAACATCTAGAACTGAACAATATGTAGAACAGCACTATAGCCTCTAAACACCTGACGCTCTCATCCACAGTGACATAATATGTCACATATCCCATATTGACAGACAGTGCAACTAGGTACAGCCTAGCTGACCCCATTTGTTTCCAATAGCATTGCTAACAAGCTCCCAGTGGATATTTCTGAGTAACCATAAAGTCCTGTTTTAAATACTGTTTTCAACTATTTGACAAGAAACATTACAACTTTTGTAATACACATGGTGTGGTGTAACCCAACCCTCGCCTCGTTTGATTGGCAAAGTTCTTATTTAATCTCACTTTCTAAAAATGTGCTTCCTGTCAATTCCTGCTCTGTTGCAGGAGTGCAGGAGAGACTAGAGTCTGAATGTTAAATCTATTTAAGACAAATGACTGTACAGACAAAAGGGAACACATAGAGCAATGCCATTGAGTGACAGTAGAAACCTTTAATTGAAAATAAATGTAAGTATCAACATATTCAACCACTATTCATAATAAAACATAGTATAAGTTTATAGTAGGCTATTTTAACACCTAGCAGACAAAGCATTGATTGGAAGTAGGGGGAAAGGAAAACAATTAGCTACAGAGACAATTCAATCTCTGTACAAAGCCCACAAAAGCTCACCAATGAAATGAACACATATCATTTGTGTAATCTGCACCAAATAAGTGTGTGTGTGTGTGTGTGTGTGTGTGTGTGTGTGTGTGTGTGTGTGTGTGTGTGTGTGTGTGTGTGTGTGTGTGTGTGTGTGTGTGTGTGTGTGTGTGTGTGTGTGTGTGTGTGTGCGTGTGTCTCGTGGTGGTTGCAGCTGCACAGCATAACGAGGTGGGAGGGAACATGACATCACTGCATCAGATGAAAACTGAAACTGAAACCTGACTGTTGGCAGCCACCATGTATTTTATAATGTAATTATAAATAGTTATTATTATAGAACATGTACTATTTATAAAATGTTATTCTTGATAAGGGCCATGGGTGTTGGGCAGGCCTTAATTAAAACAAGGGCACTTTGGGCATCAGGGGCTAAAGGGCAGGTACTGTACCCTCCTGCACGTGTCTCTAAATAAACATAACATTTCAATTGGTACTTCAAAGTACAATTTGTCCAAATATTTGACATCATGTAGTTGTACCAACATTTCACTAGATAACTCTTTCACAGATCAGATAGCGGTGGGCAGAACATGATCTGTCGTTCCATCTTCCAGCATGAAGCACAACACAGTCTTGATCTCCAGAGTTATTAGGCTCATCAGGGCCCCAGTACCTGGAGTAGGAACATTTCATTCATTATAATACCTCTACATTATATTTAACCAAAACCTCAAATTATTTTCTAGATATTAGAATGGACAGAATAGTGAAATAGACAACATGCATAATTGTGTTGGTGACAGTGTGGTTGGTTGGTATTTTATTATAAGATGTTATACCATGTGGATTTAACACCATTTAGAAAAAGGTAGGGAAGATGAAATCCCTGTATGTGAAACGGGTTTATAATGATAGTTTAAATGAAGAAGAGAAGAATGAAGGTAAAGTCTTACGTTGGTGTGGTCAGTGGCGTTCCATCTACCCATTTCCACACTCCTTCCTCCTCTCTGTCAGTCAAACCCAGCCACATGTTATGGTCTCTGTTAACAACTGTGTTAACAAAGTCCTGGACAGAAAGGATGCTGGTTACTGAAGTACACACTGTACAATATGTTACAACACACACACACACACACACACACACACACACACACACACACACACACACACACACACACACACACACACACACACACACACACACACACACACACACACACACACACACACACACACACACACACACACACACACACACACACACACACACACACACCTGCTTGTCTTTGCTGTTTATGACCATCAGGTCTGATTGTTTGTCTCTACAGTATTTTCTGCTCTTCTCCCAGGTTGCGACCCAAGTAGGCATGTAATAATAACACACACCACCACCAAATGTAAATCCATGTGGTTCTAATAACAAAATAATAAAGTCAGCCACTGTTTTGTCATTTGATCAGATTAATGATAAATGATGAACAACATGATATAACAATGAACCAAAAAACAACAACTTTGATGTCTCACTGACCACAAAGAATCCTCTTGTTATACTGTTCAGTTACATTGTTGTATCTGTACTGTAGCTGGTCTAGGTCTTTGACCAGGTTGTTGTTCTCTTTCATCAGTTCAGAATCTGTAAGAAGGAGAATCAAACAAACTGATGAGTTTTATTTACAACTTTGTTCTGAACAGACCTCCTTAACCCATTAAAACCGGGATAAAGCATCTGTGTCATTTTAGTTGTTTGCGTTGGCAATGGCTATCAAAAAATAGCAGATCTACAAGCTCGCAGTGCGTTACTTCGTGCCGCGCTGCAAGCTTGTATACACCTGCTATTTTTGTTGAAGCCAACACAAGCCGAGACACATCAGACACATCCATTTCCCATGTTATCTTGCAGGGCTGTAGGCAGCTTTGACATGACAGCTGGTTTTCTAGTGTGTGTAGTTAGAATTATATAGGCTCACTGAAAGAAAACTACAAGCCAAATGCCAGCCAAGTGGGGTCAAACTACTAAATCTACTGCTACTATTAATACATTTTATGGGGTATCATACAGTATTTGCTATATTGAAAATAAAATGAATGAATGTTGAATCACCACAGAAATATAAAACATTAAAATAAAATACACTGTTCTGAAACTTGACTTACAGAAAGAGAGTCTGAGGCCAATGTTGAGCAGAGCTTGAACACCACAAAGCAATCCAAGACCCAATCCAACCAGCCTGTACCGTCTTCTGACTGGAGACACACACACACACACACACACACACACACACACACACACACACACACACACACACACACACACACACACACACACACACACACACACACACACACACACACACTTCTTATCAGGACCAGACTCTCTTCACTCAACAACATCACCCCTCGTACAGTCACTCCATCAAACCTCACTCACATTCACTGCTTACCTATAGCTCCTCCTATTAAGTCTGTTCCTTTTAAAATTGCTTTAATTAACGCTAGGTCAGTCTGTAACAAGCCCTTCATCATAAGAGACTTTTTTAACTCTCATCACCTTGATTTCTTATTTTTAACAGAGACTTGGCTGAAAGAAAATGACAACGTAACTGTGAATAAGTTTTGTCCCGCTGCCTGTAGAGTTATAAATGCTCCTAGGCTATCTGGACGTGGGGGTGGTCTAGCGGCTGTTTTTTCTAAACAATTTGCTTGCCGCTCTATGGACATTGATAATTTTACTACCTTTGAAGCTCTCCTGCTTAAGATTGGATCTGCTAATCCTCTCTTTATTTTATTATGCTATCGCCCACCAGGTTCTAAAAGCGAGTTTTTAACTGAATTCTCAGAATTTTTATCATCGGTTGTCATGAAATTTGATAACTTGATTGTGACAGGAGATTTCAACTATCACATTGACAATCCCTCCGACAACTTAACTGATGAGTTTATCAGCCTTACTCAATCGCTAAATCTAATTCAGCATGTGTCTGGGCCAACGCATGACCATGGCCATACACTGGACTTAGTTTTCACAATGGGCGTGAACCTCAATAATCTGTGTTTGGGTGAGTTCTTTCTCTCCGACCACAAATATATCCTTTTTAACATAAATGTTACTGTTGAGACCCAATCCATCATACGCTCCATCCGCTCCCGCACTCTCAACAGTTCCTCTGCTGAAAAATTTTGCTCTGCTTTTTCAGCCCTTAGCAACAATGTAACAGCTCCAACCGCCACAAATGACCTCGTCTGCCATTTTAACAATTTATGTCTGTCTGCCCTTGATGTAGTTGCCCCCCTCAAAATAAAAAACAAATGCGCCGTTAAATCATCCCCATGGATGAACGATGACATCCGCAGCCTAAAAAGGGAATGCAGAAAGGTAGAGCGGCAGTGGAAAAAGTCTAAGGAGACAGTCCATTTCAATCATATGAAGGAACTGCTGTCTGCTTTTAATCTTAAAATTGAGGATGCAAGATCGGCATATTTCTCAAATCTGATCAATCTTAATAAAAATAGGCCAAAAGCACTTTTTACCGTCATTAACACTCTGGTTAACCCAGCCATCCCCCCAGTTCCGGTCTTCTCTGACGATGATTGTGAACAATTCTTATCTTTCTTTCTGAACAAAGTTGACAATATTAGATCCAAGATAATACCACCTAGTACCACCATAGTTGACCACCCTCCTCTAGTCCCCTCAATGTCCCAGTTTAACATGATCTCCTTGGATGATCTTTCACCGATCGTGTCACATATGCACCCCTCATCTAGTCCTGTTGACATCATGCCTACTGCACTCTTAAAAGATGCTTTTGACTGTCTAGGCCCCTACTTTTTATCCATCATCAATAGCTCCTTATCCTCTGGTTGTGTGCCTGATCACTTTAAGCATGCCATTATCCAACCACTCCTAAAAAAACCAAGCCTCGATCCACTAGTTCACTCCAATTATAGACCCATATCCAAACTCCCGTTCATTTCTAAAGTATTAGAAAAGGTTGTCTGCAATCAACTTTTACATTTTCTAAATAACAATAACATTTTTGACAAGTTTCAGTCCGGTTTCCGCCAGAAGCACAGCACTGAAACTGCACTCCTCAGAGTCTCTAGCGACATCCTCATGAGGGCTGATGTTGGTGAGTGTTCAGTGCTGTTGCTGCTCGACTTAAGCGCAGCTTTTGATACAATCGATCACTCCATCCTTCTACATAGGCTTCAACAGTGGGTGGGATTAAATGGGTCGGCCTTGGAATGGTTCTCCTCCTATTTGTCAGGGAGAAGTGTGGCTGTCGCTGTTGACAGTTATGCGTCCTCCTCAGCTCCCTTGACATGTGGTGTCCCCCAGGGCTCCATACTTGGTCCAGTCCTGTTCTCCCTATATATGCTACCCCTTGGTACTCTCATTAACAGCTATGAAGGTATGTCATATCACTGCTACGCTGATGATACACAGCTGTATCTCTCATTCAAGCAAAACAACCTCAGTAAACTCACAGTCATGCATGACTGTTTAACCGGCATTAATAATTGGATGGCACAAAATTTCCTACAACTTAACCCAGATAAAACTGAAATACTCATCATAGGCCCCGAGTGTAGCTCAGATGCAATTCGGCTGTCCCTTGGTCCATTGGCTACTAATGTAAAACAAACAGCAAAAAACCTGGGTGTCTTTTTCGACAACCAGATGAACTTCGAGTTCCATGTTAAAAAGGTAACTCAGTCATGTTTCTACCATCTGCGCAACATTAATAAAATAAAATCAATTATCACATCTCAAGACCTGGAAAAAATCATGCATGCATTTGTCTCTTCCCGTCTTGATTACTGCAACGGACTCTACACCACTCTGAGCCGTGCGTCACTATCACGACTTCAACTAGTACAGAACACGGCGGCCAGAATTCTCACCAACACTAATCGCAGAGCACACATAACACCAGTGTTAGCCGCACTTCACTGGCTACCAATTAGGTCCAGGATAGATTTTAAAATCTTGTTAACCACCTATAAAGCTCTACATGGGCTAGCACCACTTTATATTGCTGACCTACTGCCCCCTAAGGACAAGGTGAGGTCCCTCAGGTCCTCTGACAAAGGCCTTTTGAAGATACCCGCGTCCAATCTAAAAACAAAGGGTGACAGGGCCTTTGCAGTAGTTGCTCCCACACTGTGGAACGCCCTTCCCCTGGCATTAAAAAATG
Source organism: Gymnoscopelus braueri (assembly GCF_963280865.1). Lineage (NCBI taxonomy): Eukaryota > Metazoa > Chordata > Actinopteri > Myctophiformes > Myctophidae > Gymnoscopelus > Gymnoscopelus braueri. The sequence goes on from NC_137604.1 coordinate 10,072,161, forward strand.
CTGAGTCGGTTGATTGTTTTAAGAGAATGCTTAAAACACTTTTGTTTCGTAAGCACTTTGTCATTTGAAGACCTGACTCACATAGGTCAATGCTTTTGTTTTTATCCTTGCTGTTTTGTACTTTTCACAATTTTTTTTTTGTACTATAATACCCTGTTGTTATCTTGTTAATTGTATGTATTTTATGTTCCATTGTACAGCACTTTGTAACACTGTTTCGAAAGGTGCTTTATAAATAAAATTTACTTACTTACTTACACACACACACACACACACACACACACACACACACACACACACACACACAGGAGGGAGGGAGTTCAGTTAATATCTTGTTTGAAAAGTTAGAAGGTTGTTTAGGATGTATTTTTTTGTGGTAGATAAAACTATAGCAATCCCCAATTATGTTGTGTTTATAATAAAGTCAAGCTCTCCAAAATCATGCTGCAAGACATGGCTTATTTTTTATTTGATACTTTTAAAATCTTGGAAACAAAATGCCAAAGGTAAGATAGCAACAAGTAATGATATTAATATTGTGTATGATTTAACAACTGCAGATGAGGTGAATGCAATATGCTAATATAATGAAAACAATCAAATAAAAATTGAGTGCACATAAAGCATGGTTTAACCCCAACCCAATTATTATAATAATAAAATAAGCCTCAGGTCTAAATGGATTTAGAAAAAGTGATATCTATAGCACTTTATTCTGCTGGGGGAAAAAATTAAAAAAGAGGAAGAAGGGAGCGGGTGTGAGAGGGCCGTTGTGTCTTGTGTGATCACCAGAAACATAAGGAAAGTACAGAATATTTATACAGTTTTAAACTAGTAGCTGTAGATGTGAGATTATTCAAGGCTGAGCAACATACATGACATTATTTAACGCCTAAAATGTATCGATATGTTATAGTCAAACTGTCAACCGAACAGACCACAACAAACGTATTAATGGTGAATTAATAATGAATAGGTCTGCCTAATACATATCTCTCTCTCTCTCTCTCTCTCTCTCTCTCTCTCTCTCTCTCTCTCTCTCTCTATATATATATATATATATATATATATATATATATATATATATATATATATAGCAAATACGATGTAATTACTGTATATTAGGTAATAATATGTTTATTATATATAGTTTTTTGTTAGACAGAACAGAAGAGGAGGAGGGATGATCGTGGGAGTTTGGTGTGGGAGCACAGAGATACCATCATCTTGGACCAGTGGTTCTCAACCTGTGGGTCGGGACACTCATGATTCATGAGTCATGAGTCATGATTGGACAGCTGATAAAAAGTGGTGCACGTCATATCCCCATTTCTCAAAAAGTTAAACTATTGTAATTTATCAACTTTTAAAAGCGCTCTGCTTGGCCTAAGTGCTAGCCTGGTTCCAGACGAATCTGCCTTTGCAAAATTGCATGCACTTTAGCCCTCGGCAGATTAGGTCTGGCCCCCCTCCATAGAGAATTTATTTCTCTCCCGCTGAGGTTGTGCGGGACCAATCAGGGCCCAGTATCCAAATGTGGGCGGGCTTATCACCTTATTTGGAGCAATGACGTACAAGGAAGCACTGCTCTGATTCGTTCGTACAAGGAAGCACTGCTCTGATTGGTTTAGGTCTAACCAATAGAGTCCGTTTGGATCTTTTTGTAACCGCCCCTTGGAAAAAATTCTATCGTTGATAGGGACCAGACTAATATCCACGCAGTGTGTCGTGTGATATTGTCTGGCCACGCGAGGCTACCTAAGTGCCTTAGTAAAAGCTGCCACTTTTGGATAACTTGACAAATAAACTGTGTGGTGTGATTGTGTAGGTTTCTGTCTTTCTTTTGACCAGCTTGCAAAGCACGCTGGTCTAAGAAGAGACTGAGTCTAGTCAACACTTTCTCAGCACTTTCTCGACACTTTTTCATCATTGGCTGTCCTTTAAGCCAATGGGGATACTTTCCCATACTCTGAACGGGCGGTCTCGTCCTCCCAAGCTATGGTACTAGACAAGCCTCTCGCCTCTATGGCAGTGTTGCCAGACTCTGCGAGAGAAATAAGCAACAGGTCTAAGCCAATGGGGAGCCACTAGCAGTGTTGCCAGATTCTGCGAGACAAATCAGAGAAAACAGAAAGCAAGCTGGTATACATGACTGAGTCATGTCTTTTTTTTAACTTGGCATGACAAAATAGTTTTATTTTAAGTGCCATTTGTGAGATTTTTTTTACATGGCTTGGATAATCCTTTTGGTGTTTTTTTGTCTTTCACTTATGATATAATTGCTAATAACCATTTCAAAGTTTTGTCACTTTACTTAAAGGTCACAAAGTCATGATAAGGGGTATTATAAAATTATGCAATTGCTAATGACGATTATAATATGTTGTCACTTTACTTAAAGGTCTCAAAGTCATGTTATTGCGTACTGTTGATGTTTATAAGGCATTACTGCATTTCATAAACGTATAATTTATAATGTGTTATGATACATTATAGCGCTTCTCTATGTGCCTTTATAACTGACTAAGTTATGGTAGTTATAATGTGCTGTTCACTGCATTATGACCAGCAAAGAAATGAATAAAAAATCGGAGAGATCACATGACTATAGAGATACTATGTATAGATTTGCGTGATGTTTGGACAAAATCTGTAGGAGTAATATCAAGAAATGTGTTTTGCAAAAATCAACCTCCTGGTGACGCTAAAAAAGGCTGAGGTTTTTCCTTGGCCTCTAGGGAGTGTCCGTACAAAGTCTGTACACTTTTACGCAGATCGGTGTAAAAATGCGAATCGGCCTGTTATAGCGCCACTATGAGGCTGATTTGAACAAGTGGCATTTCTTCCCCGGCCAGGTGGAAGCCAAAATAGCAAATCGGGATGGAACATGAAAAATCTGACTGACCCGTTTAGTTTATAGTCAGGGGATATTAAAAAAATCTTGGAATAAATTCCTTACCAAAAAAAATCTTCACCAATGTGTTTGTAAAGGTGTCTAGTAACACATCTCACAAAGACTGAAATGCAGTTTCCCTAGGGGAATGTTTGACAGCTGCTGAAAGTTGGGGTACCCACCATAACCTTATGCGGGGAAAAAAATCAAAAATGTATTCTGTTTAAGTAGCATGTGAGAGGTCAAACTAGGGTGTTTTCATGATTCTGAATCCATTGCAAGCATTTGTTTTGCACCAAAACCGCTCCTTGGGCTAAAAACGGCCATAGCCATCCTGGATTCAGTGAAGGGAGTGGATCTGACAGGGAGGGTAATGCTGTTCCACTGTGTAGGAGATGTGATAGTGAAGGCATGGTGGTCACCCCTGAGTGTTCAATGTGTGGGACAACTAGGACCTGAGGGACCTGTATCATAACTTCTATGAGAGTTGTTTCCTCGATATGATGATCAGTGAACATTATTAACATAAGTCTAAAACCAACCTGTATTCAGGTATACTTTTTGTGTAGAAAGCCCATTGAGGTTGGGCCGTTTTTAGCCCAAGGAGTGGTTTTGGTGCAAAACAAATGCTTGCAATGGATTCATTGATTCATGAAAACACCCTAGTTTGACCCCTCACATGCTACATAAAACAGAATTAAATTTAGATTGTTTTCCCTGCATAAGGTTATGGTGGGTACCCCAACTTTCAGCAGCTGTCAAACATTCTCCTAGGGAAACTGCATTTCAGTCTTTGTGAGATGTGTTACTAGACACCTTTACAAACACATTGGTGAAGATTTTTTTTGGTAAGGAATTTATTCCAAGATTGGATTTTTTTCTGCTAATATCCCCTGACTATTAATGACTATAAGAGATACTGTGTACCGATTTGCGTAATGTTTGGACAAAATCTGTAGGACTTATATAAACAAATTGTTTTGCAAAAATCGGCCTCCTGGTGGCTCTATACCAGGCCATGTGAAACATTTGGGGCAGAAGTTCTGCTCTGGCATCCAGGGAGTGTGTGTGCACAGTTTCACGTCGATCGGGTCATGGGTGCCGGAGATTAGCTTTCCACAGAGACAGACAGATACACGGACACACAGACAGACGGACGGACAGGGTGCAAAACAGTCTCGTGACGCGCCTGGCAGAGACAATCAAACAGAGTGTTGGATTCAGTGAAGGGAGTGTATCTGACAGGGAGGGTAATGTTGTTCCACTGTGTAGGAGATATGACGGTGAAGGCATGGTGGTCACCCCTGAGAGTTCAGTGTGTGGGGCAACTAGGAACCCCAACCTAGCTGACCTGAGGGACCTGTATCATAACTTCTATGAGAGTTGTTTCCTCGATATGATGATCAGTGAACATTATACAAGTCTAAAACCAACCTGTATTCAGGCCTGTTTGTGTCAAACATCATATGTAACCAGATATTTTTTAATGAAATCATAAAATCCTTCTAGAAAGGGACACTTTGCAGAGCGCATATCTCTGCCAGGCTGGGTGGCCTACACTCATTGTCACATCTCGAACATGTGTACCTAATTTGGTTTCTGCAAGAAACAGTGACATTTGTTAGCATTGTGGTGTGGTGTCCACTATGGATGAAAGTTAAAGTACTTTTGTCTCTGCGTTATTCAGAGACTCCTCAATATGTGAATATGTGTGAAAAGATGATATCAAACTAAACAAAATGTAACCTAGGAGAATCATTTTGGAGGTGCACAGCACACTTAGTTCCGTCAGTGGGTTTCGGCCGCATGATGACGTTAAGTTATTTCCGCTCCCTCTCCCTCTCCGTCTCCGTCTCTGTCTCTCTGCCTCTCTCTCTCTCTCTCTCTCTCTCTCTCTCTCTCTCTCTCTCTCTCTCTCTCTCTCTCTCTCTCTCTCTCTCTCTCTCTCTCTGTTTCTGAGAAGAAAAAGGACAGCGGAACAGAGGACCATAAAAAAATTTTCTGAGTCATCTTCAACAGGATGTGGTCTATCTTATGCTGCAGCATCAGCTAGAGTATCATTATGCCGTTGTAACTCACCAATGATTATACTTTTATATCAATATAGTTCTTAAGATAAAACAACATTCATAGTCATAGTTATTTATTATTAAAGATGGAGTCTCTTTAGACTGTAAAGAAACATACTGTACCACACTGTACCAACTTTGCTTGTTATGTTTATTCATTTATTTAGGAGAATTTGAAGATTTGGAGAATAATATGTACAAGCCATACATCTGCAGTCATTAACACTTATCTGTTACAGTCAGACTGTTGTCTATTATTTTAATGTATTTGTGGTTGGTTGGCCTACACCTACACCTACACCCATGGTCAAAACTATTTTAGGATGTGCCAGTGAAAATAGAGTGACGTAGGTTTGTCAAGCTACTCAGCTATTGTTGAAAAAAAGAGGCTTAAACTGCTTGAAAGCCACATTATTCAGAAAGCAGTGAAGCTACCCACAGGCTATTCTAAAGCAGTGGTTTTCAAAGTGGGGTCCAAGGACGCCCAGGGGTCCTTGAGGGGGTTACAGGGGGTCCCCAGCAAAATTAGTTAATTGAGATGCCACGTCTTTCCACTGGGTCCTGGCTGTCGGCCATTGCTGCTCCCAGTTCTTTATTGAGTCGTGACATCATTGATCTTGTCGTTTGCTATAGTGAATCTGAGGGCACTGCACTTGTTGTGCCCTCAGATAGTGAATCTGAGGGCAGCAAGTGCAGCTTGACCACAGCTGGGGCCCATTACATGAAGGAGCGAAAACGGTTTCGAACCAATTACCTCGACTCACAGGCTTGCGCACGGAGGTAGTTTGTGACGTAGACGCAAAAAAGTACATTAGCATATACTGCACATACGAAAGAGTACCATGGAAACTACTGCGTATGTGAATCGGCCCACCATCACCATGACATCAACAAACCAGAGCGGAAGAAGCAGGAAAAAGTGAGTATGCACTGGGTGAGCAACTTCATTGAAATGAATGGATGGGCAGAGAGTAGATTTGAGTGAGCGTAGGGGTTGGTGGGGTGCAGTGGTTGGTGGGGTGCCAGGGCGTGTCCACACTGGTGTGGGCCTGCACACCTCACCTCTATAGGGACCACTGCTGCTCCGAGATCCCCTACTGGTTTAGCCTGGCCTCGCGAGATGCCAGTTACCGTGTGTTGCCTCGTGGAGGCACAATAGGAGTCTTGGTGAAGGACGAGGCTATGTACTGACCTCGGCTTCCTTTACCCAGACTGGGTTGTCAGTGGCAGGGACTAAGGGAGGAGGGTCACATGCATCCCTACATGCAACGTGAGCAAAGCCCACACACACAGTAGATAATACAGTAGATATATTACAATACACGCACGCACGCACGCACGCACGCACGCACGCACGCACGCACGCACGCACGCACGCACGCACACACACACACACACACACACACACACACACACACACACACACACACACACTAACAATAAGAATAAGAATAAAGAGGGAGTGAGATCAGTTAAAATATTTCAACCTCTCGTTTAAAACATCTCTTACCAGGTCTTATCTTCCGTGGATGTTTCTGCTGAGCTGTAGTCTTGGTCTCAACATTTGCATAGTTTATGTCATCATCTTCTTCTTCATCATCATCTTCCTCTTGGATCTCAATGTTTTCAGAATGTAAAGCGACAGCCATTTCTACCTTTATGACTTTAATTCATCTTGCAGGTATTTGTTAAGGTTCACCTCTTCACAACAGAATGAACAATAGAGAAGGGTGCTCTTTATTTTATGAAATTATGAGTTGTCAAACCATCCACCCCCCTCCTTCCTCCTGTTGTTTCCTCTTAGCAGAGGCAGTGCATTCACACCTCCTCCCCCTCCTCAACCCCATCCTCCACCCACACCATCCTATACCCTCCACCCTCTTCACCACTTTCAGTCTCACATAGTGTGAGAAACTTCTGTGTAACACGCATGCATCTTTTGTTATTGTCTACGCCAGGCCGAAAGGCATGGCGAGAGAGTATGTTTTACCCCCTGTCCGTCCGTCCGTCCGTGTGTCCTGTCCGTGTGCGACCAGCTAATCTCCGGCACCGTTGGCCCGGACGCTGCGAAACTGTGCACACACACTCCCTGGATGCCAATTCAGAACCTCTGCCCCAAAGCTTTCACATGGGTCTGTTATAGTGTCCGGGTTAAATGTAACAGTGTTACAATTGCCCCCAAATAGGCGCTCGGGTGGCACAGTGGTAAAGTGACCCACTGAACGCATATCCTACAGGCTGGGTTGGCACCTCCTGTCAGCAGGGAGTGTTGTGTTGGGCGGGAGGAGTAGTACGAAGGCTCTACGCGTCATCCCCGGTGGGGGCTCCTCACCAGTGGTGGAAAAAGTACTCAAATTCTTTACTCAAGTAAAAGTACCAATACTGCAAAATAAAAATACTCTGTTACAAGTAAAAGTCCAGAATTCAAAATCTACTTGAGTAAAAGTACAAAAGTATTGGCATCAAAATGTACTTAAAGTACCAAAAGTAAAAGTACTAAATATTTGAAAATAGCAGATCTACAAGCTCACAACGCGTCGCGATGCGACGCGTTGTGAGCTTGTAGATCTGCTATTTTCAAATAGCTTAGGTATAAAATAGGGCTAAAGTGGTTAATGTATGTTTTATAATATCATAGTTTATATCTGAAAAGTAACTAGTAACTAAAGTTTTCAAATAATTGTAGTGGAGTAAAAGCACAATATTTGCCTCTGAGATGTAGTGGAGTAGAAGTAAAAGTATTGGAAATTGGAAATATTCAAGTAAAGTACAAATACCTCAACATTGTACTTAAGTACAGTACTTAAGTAAATGTACTTAGTTACTTTCCACCACTGCTCCTCACTGGCAGGTGAGTCAGTAGGATACAACAGCAGTGACAACACACAAATGTGTGAGGAATCAATTGGCATAAACGACTAAATTGGGGATAAAAAGGAGTAAAAACACAAAACAAAAAGAAAAATACAATTGCCCACCCATGACACAGCCACCCTGCTAGCTAGGAGAGGACGCCACTCCCACAGGACTCCTTCCCATGGAGCTCGCCAAGGAAGGTAAATTTAAGGAAAGGACTTTTTCTCTATCCAGCGAATTCCAGCCACCAGATTCGTCACACTGGGTGGCAAACTGCAGCCGGGAGTTTCGATGGAATGCATTGCAGTCAATGAGAGCCAGGTGGACCGGTTTATAACTAATTACCACGATACCTGCCACTGTTTAGATGCCTCAATAAAATTACGAAGTAAGTAATACTGAGCACATCGAAAAAAACAGTGATCACAAAACAACCTGTGATTATGTCTTCTTTTATATAGAGGCTATGCGCGTGACATCATCGTACCCGGAAGTTATGCCAGGAACGCCTACTGAGTGGCAAAAAAACGACTTTCTGGCCTTGACAGCCCATACATCCAAAAATAAAGTCCTATCTGATTGTATTAAACAACGTTAAACTCACCAACATGGCAGCTGTACGGAAAGCATGAATTATCCTCTTTCTATCTGCCAAGTTTGTGTTTCTTAAAAATCCACTGTAGACATGTTATGAGCTACTTTCTGTCAATAAATTCCATTCAGGTGATTATTTTTCTAAGTGTCAGAGTTTGGAAGCGCTCGTTTTCAATAACGCAACGTCCTGCTGCCTCCTGCATTGTGTGATATTTAGAAACAGGTGGTACGCAGGACCGTTGAGTGATATCCAACGAGCACTTCCAAACTCCAATGCTGCTCAATGTTTTGCCACTCAGTCTAGATGAGGGGGGCGTGTCCCGGTGGAAAAGTGACGCACGTGCATACTCTCTATTCCTGAACCGATTATATGATCAAATCGTTCAGAAATAGTGTTTGTTCACAAGCTAGTCCAGCCGGCTCTCATTGACTCCAATGTATTTCACCGAACTTCCGGTGCGAGTTTGCCACCCGTGAGCGCCATGGCGCATCCGCGGCGTCCAGCGCGTCCCCTTGCTTAATTTACCTTCCTTGGAGCTCGCTGAGGGAGTGCGTTGTTTGACTCTCCGGGGTCAAGCTGGTAGGGGATAGAATTCTACGTGTTGGTGTTGGTGCCGAATTTAGGGGGTTATTAGGGGGTTAATTTAGGGGGTTATGTATCAACACCATTGTGTTGTTACACGATGGTCTTGAAAACTAGACTAATTCACAGACATAAAAAAAGTTAAGGCAGTGTGAGGAAAATACTGCAGATGAAAAATGAAGTACTTTCATACCTCAAAAATGAACCTTGGCAGAAAAAAAAGGAATGCTGTCCCTTGGCAGGCAGAGAGGGATCAAACAGACCATGTGCATAATGAGTTCCATGGTTCTGTTTCTGATTTGAGACGTTACAGTTGCCCCTGACCTCTCCCATTGCTCCAATAAACAGTATGTATCTTCTGGCTCGACTTTAAAAGTTCAACGGTGTCATTTCAGCACGGAGGAGGCAGCTGCTTACTGTACAGGCCACGGTGTACTGCTGTCAATGGATCCTACGACTAGATGAGCTACGGTAACTAAATTTAGTCTGAAATAGGAAATAGTTCACCCCCAAAATGACAATTTTTATATCTATATAGTCACCCCATGGAGACTTGAATTCATAGATATTTTTTTGTTTTTGTCGCATTCCTAAGCCAATAATTTCATGACCGGCAGAGGTTCCGGTAGGAGACACAAAGAGTCTCCTTTGTGTCTCCTACCGGAATCGCTGCCTAGTACCAGTCCGCTGGTCATCAAATTATTGGCTTAGGAATGCGACAAAAAAAGGTTATATATCCATTAATTCAAGTCTCCATGGGATGACTAATCGACAGGAAAAAAAAGTCATTTTGGGGGTGAACTATTTCCTATTTCAGACAAAATTTTTTTTACCGTAGCTTATCTAGTCGTAGGATCCATTGACAGTAGTACACCGTAGGCTATAAAGTAAGCAGCTGCCTCCTCCTCCATTATTATAACCCTTTTTTTGGGTGAACTATCCCTTTAATTCTGCCTTAATGTTTATTTTAAAGCGATTCCTCACACACTAGGCCTACACTGCAAGCTAGGTGTGACAACACACCTGTTTTGCATCAATGGACACAGGATGAAACAGCCTGTGTGTGTAAGAGAGAGAGAGAGAGAGAGAGAGAGAGAGAGAGAGAGAGAGAGAGAGAGAGAGAGAGAGAGAGAGGGAAGAAGGGGGGGTTGCGCTATCATTGCTCTGAGGGAGGAAGTTGGAACACATTCTGTCAGGGGGAGGATGCACAATTTGGCAGGCCTATTGACCCATATAATGCATTGTAATTCACTATTCTGATAGCCAAGCAGCCATGAATCACTGTAGGTGTACTAGCTGGTACAGTCAGGTTAAATCAACACAATCCCAGTTCACTTGACCGATAGTAACCCCAGTCTGCACCACATGCATGCCACGAACTGAGCTACTGTCAGTGGTGTAAAGTAACTTAAGTACATTTACTCAAGTACTGTACTTAAAGTACAATTTTGAGGTGCTTTTACTTTACCGGAGTGTTTCCAATTGTCTAGACTTTTACTTCTACTCCATTACATCTCAGAGGCAAATGCTGTTCTTTTACTCCACTACAATTATTTGAAAACTTTAGTTACTAGTTACTTTGCAGATATAAATGATTACTATAGCCTATAAAACATACATTAACCACTTTAGCCCTATTTGATACCTAGGCTATTTGAGAATAGCCGATCTACAAGCTCACAACACGTAGAGATGCGACGCGTTGTGAGCTTGTAGATCTTCTATTTTCAAAAAATGAAGTACTTTTACTTTTGGTACTTTAAGTACATTTTAATACCAATACTTTTAACTCAAGTGCATTTTTGAATTCTGGACTTTTACTTGTAACAGAGTTCTACATTGCAGTATTGATACTTTTACTTAAGTAAAACATTTGAGTACTTTGGCTACCGTGTAATAAGCTGCATGAATGTTGGTCGGTGTGATGTGACGTCATTCTTTTAATGACTGCGTGTTGTTAGCAGGTCTATAATAGACGTAGCTGTGATGAAAACAAGAGGGAAACATGTGCCGTATACGTGCGTTGGTGGATAGAGATACAGCCTGGATGAGACTGGAGCAGACTGTCCGATAGTAACCCCATGAAAGGAAGGGGGGAGGGAGGGTGTCTGTGCTGTGGGAGGGTTATAAATAGCACCGCAAAAAAGGAAAATATGCCAGAAATCTGTGTCATGCACCTCTGGCCCAAATTATCCCCCCAAAACACCTGTGAGAGAATGAATTATAAGTGTTTTTCTGGGGACGACATCCCCCCTTGCCACGCAGACCTACTGCTGCCATGTGGTGGGAAAGTAACTAAGTACATTTACTCAAGTGCTATACTTCCAAGTGCATTTTTTTTTTTTTGGTATTTGTACTTTACTGGAGTATTCCCAATACTTTTACTTCTACTCCACTACATCTCAGAACCAAATATTGTACTTTTTACTCCACTATTTGAAAACTGCAGTTACCATAGTTATTTTGTAGATGTTTTTATTTGTATTAAAAAACATACATTAACCTCTTCAGCCTTATATACCTTAAGCATGAGCGTGTAGATCTGCTATTTTCAAAAGATGTGTACACATTTGAAAACTTGTGAAAAGGGACATTCTGCATAATGAATACTTTCTACTTTTGGTACTTTTTGATACCAATACTTTTGTACTTTTACTCAAGTAAATTTTGAATTCCGAACTTTTACTTGTAACTGCGTATTTCTACATTTCACCATTGATACTTTTACTTAAGCAAGACAATTGAGCACTTTTTTCAACCTGCAACCTATCTGCCTGCCTGCGCTCTGTTATAATAATGCAGCCTGCCCTATATTGTGTAAGATTATGTTCTGTTTAATTGCACAATACACAAGGTCGGTTGAAAGCAAAGAAATGTCTCCAGAGATGTCTATAAACCACAGTATCATAAACAGAGAACTGATCACGACGACATGATGATCTCAATTCTTTCACAGACATCCCCCTTCTTTCTGCTGCTGCTCAGTGTTGCCAGATTGTGTGAGAGAAACAAGCAACCAGGTCTAAGAAAACAAGCCCAAAAGAGGCCACATGAGCACTTTATTGATTGGTTGGTTGATTGATTGATTGATTGAATACTGTATTAACAGTTTGCAAAAAAAGCACAGAAAGTACAGTTCAAAACAAAAGGATGCTAAAAGGATTAAACCCAAGAAAGCGCTATGTCTTGTTTCCATTGGGGGTCCTGTATGCGTTGGCTATTTGAAAATAGCAGATCTACAAGCTCACAACGCGTCATATAGATCTGCTATTTTCAAACACATCTTGAAAATAAGTACAAAATGTGGAATATTTTTGAAATATTTTAACAACACAAATCTTGTATGGGGGTCCCTGGCATAAAATATGTTTAGATGGGGGGGGGGGGGGGGGGGGGGGGGGGGTAGACAAATACATATCATTTGAGGGTCCTTGGCATGAAAATGTTTGAGAGACGCTGGTTTAAACAACATTAGGAAACAAGCCCAAATAATCAACTAAACAAGCCCAAATAAGCAATTAACTACACTTTAGAAACAAGCCCAAAATAAGCAACTACTCTTTAGAAACAAGCCCCAATAAAACGTACCCCCTAACTACCAATATTTACAAGTAACTTTACAGGAAAACAAGCCCAAAGTCGCTTATAATAAGCGGACATGGCAACACTGCCTTCTTTCTGCTGCTCGTGCTTCTCAGTTGCTTAGCAGAATCTAGATCCCATGTCCCGGAGGGGATGTAGCCGCACTGTGATTGGCTAAATTGGTTGCAAGGAACCCACTGTTTTAAATGAATACATGTCTCATTTACGCATACATTTTTATTATATCATATTATAAATCAGTGATTTACACTATTTCCTCAAGATAAATGACGAAGAATCTTGAAAAACCCCAACCAGTCTAATGGCAGCGGGGTTCGGCTCTACGGGCTATGGGATCCAGAGATTACACTCGGTTTGACCGAGAGTAACCTCGCCGTGCAGCCGGCAGAGAAGTGGGTGAAAGGGGAATGATGTCACTGCCTGGCATCGTTGCCAGATTGGGTGAGAGAAACAAGCCTGGTCTATTAAAACAAGCCAAAAAGAAGTGACTACAGGCCACATGAGCACTTCAAAACCTACAACACTCACAACACGATGCGTTGTGAGCTTGTAGATCTGCTATTTTAAAAACAATCTTGAAAAAAGTGACATTATGTGGAATGTTTTTTAAACATTTCAACAACACAAATCTTGTATGGGCCCGGGGTCCCCATAACTCTATGGGGGTCCCTGGCACAAAACATTTTCAGATGGGGGTCCGCAGCTCCGTGGAAAAATACATAATAAATTTGGGGTCCTTGCCATGAAAATGTTTAAGAACCACTGGTTTAAACAAATTAGAAAACAAGCCCAAATAAGCAACTACACTTTAGAAACAAGCCCAAATAAGCAACTACACTTTAGAAACAAGCCCAAAAAAACGCAACCACCAATATTTACAGGCACCTTTACAGAGAAACAATTAAGCCCAAAGTCGCTTATAATAAGCGAACATGGCAACCCTGGCTGAAAGCTGGAACACAATTGAGCAGCAGCATCCCATTCCTGGAGGCTGCTGCTGATGCATGTCAGAGCAATGGCAAAATGTGTTAACACAAGATGGTGATTGGGCACAATTGTGGAATTGTTGACTATGTATAGCACACGTTACTGAGCAAAAAAATGTTTATTGGTGTTTTCTTTTCCCCCCAAATTGCAGTGATTCTCCTCAACCTTTTTAATTAAGGAGCCCAGGTCAATTCTGTTTAAAAGGTTTTTCACAGATTTTTGGGGGGATTTTCTGCCTTTATTTATAGGTATAGTGAAGATGGACAGGGAACAGGGAGAGAGAGATGGGGAGAGACATGCAGTAAAGATCGTCGGGAACGGGACTCGAACCCACGATGCACTGTCAGGCTACATTGCAGCCTAAGTGCCCGGACCGATGGCCCATGTTGATGAATTGAATACATAGGACCACAATGGAAACAAGCCCTTAGGACTTTTTGTGTTATCCTTTTAGCATCATTGTTTAATTGTACCACTGTGCTATTTTGCAATCTGTTAATAAAGTATTCAATCAATCAATCAATCAAAAAAGTTTGACATGGATTTATTAGGCCATAAATGCATGTCCCCGATATGATTTGAATGTCTGGGACCCCAATGTACACTCTAAAATCCTCAGTGTTAATTTGACCCTGAGAGGGTACAAATGGTCCATTTGGTTCCTTTTGTATACTGTCAGAGTTACACACTTGTAAGGGTCAATTTAGAACCCCATAATAAAGGAACCCTGAGAGCCCCTGGACCCAACTTTGAGAACCACGGCTCTATGGGATGGAAGATTGAGCAAGTGTGTTTTTGATATACTGTAGATTAGAGTGGGGTCTTCAACGTTTTCAGGCCAAGGACCCCCTAGCTTGTAGATCTGCTATTTTCGGCTAACGTTCCTCTCAGAAAAGGAATTCTAGGGTTCAAGTGGTTAATGTAAAAAAACTAAATTCTATCACACAAAGATTTGGCGGACCCCCTATAGTAGCTCTGAGGACCCCCTAGGGGTCCCGGACCCCCTGTTGAAGACCCCTGGAGTAGACGTATGGTTTCAGATCCAAGCTAAAGAGAGAATATTTGTTCTCACTTTACGAGCGTACAGTAAGTGGCCTCTGTGCGTCAGATCGCATGTTATTTCTTTAAGCCGTTTACACCTCCTGATACAGTGTATGTTGCAAGCATGTGAACTCTCTTAACGTTGTGCATCCTACACAGGTCAATGAACTGTTTGCTGCAGTCACGTAATGTTACAGTGTGTGTGCGTGTGCGTGGGTCTGTGTGTGTGTGTGTGTGTGTGCTCGCGTGCGTGCTTGCGTGCGTGCGTGTGTGTGTGTGTGTGCGCGCGCACACACACACACACACACACACACACACACACACACACACACACACACACACACATATAAGGGCATGTGCTTGTGTTGTTGCTTCCCTATTGCTCTCTTTGTTCTCTCTCTGGATGTGTGCACACCCATGAGAGTGCACAAACACCCATGAGAGTGCATACACACACACACACACACACACACACACACACACACACACACACACACACAGACACAGACACAGACACAGACACACACACACACACACACACACACACACACACACACACACACACACACACACACACACACACACACACACACACACACACGTACGTATGTACATGACCCTATTACACAGTGAAATGGGTCTCATGATTCATGCATATTGTAGGCTGGGACATATTATTCAATTTAGCCGCTAGATTTCATCATTTAAATTATCATTTTTATTTAACCAAGTGAGTCACAGTGAGATTACAAAACCTCTTTTTCGAGGGAGCCCTGGCTCCTGGCCAGCAGCAAACACAGGTGTTGAAAACTACGTAAAACAGTAAAAGCACATATCTCTAACATACAGTAAAAACTCACAGAATCATTATGCCTAAAAGACAGACAAGCAGTGGTGGAAAAAGTACTCAAATGTTTTACTTAAGTAAAAGTATCAATACTGCAATGTAGAGGTACTCTAAGTAAAAGTCTGCAATTAAATGTACTTGAGTAAGAGTACAAAAGTATTGGTATCAAAATGTACTTAAAGTACCAAAAGTAAAAGTACTAAAATGTTTGAAAATAGCTACAAGCTCACAATATCTACAAGCAATGCGACACGTTGTGAGCTTGTAGATCTGCTATTTTCAAATAACCTAGGTATAAAATAGGGCTAAAGTGGTTAATGTATGTTTAATAATGTAATAATGTATATCTGTAAAGTAACTAGTGACTAAAGTTTTCTAATAATTGTAGTGGAGTAAAAGTACAATATTTGCCTCTGAGATGTAGTGGAGTAGAAGTAAAAGCATAGACAATTGGAAATACTCCAGTAAAGTAAAAGTACCTAAACATTTATTTCAGTACTTGAGTAAATGTACTTAGTTACTTCACAGCACTGCAGACAAGGAAACAGAATCTAGCTGAGGAAGCAATTACAATTTCCAATTGAATCTGCCAGCAAACCATTCACTGCATTCTTTTAAAGTCCTAATCAGGATCAGCTCATTTAATATAACTGCAGATGTGTCTGCAGTGCACATGGTTCCAAGTTGCAGGGGCAATGAACATAGAGGCCTGCTTACTGAGTTTAGTTCCAGCCAGAGGTGGAAGAAGTATGCATTTTGAACTTAAAGGTATATTTCACTTTAAACAAAAAAGTGGGTCATTTTATCGTCTACTCAGGCTTTTGTGAACACCCCAGACAGTTTTTTAGTTGCTCAAAAATGAAATGAAATATTGAAAAAACACGGCCCCCTCACGTATTAGGAGGGCAGCATGAGTCACCGGAACCAAGGACGGGTGTTTTTGATGAATCTATCATGGTTAAAATGGAGTTTGAAGTTATAATGGGTCTGTATAGGAAGGGGGCGTGTCTGCTAAAATGAATATCAAATATCTAAATACTGAATCAAGCAACTTAAAAACTGTCTGGGGGGCTCACAAAAGCCTGAGTAGACGATGAAATTACCCAATTTTAGTTTGAAAGTGAAATATTCCTTTAAGTAAAAGTAGCAATACCACAATGTAAATACTCTGTTACACGTAAAGGTACCAGTATTCAAAATGTACTTGAGTAAAAGTACAAACGTATTGGGATCAAAATACACTTAAGTGCCAAAAGTAAAAGTACTCATTATGCACAATGTCCCATTTCACAAGTTTCCAATTTTATAAAATCCTTTGAAAATAGCAGATTTAGGCTCACAACACGTCGCAACGCAGCACATTGTGAGCTTGTAGACCGGCTATTTTCAAATAGACAATTAGGTCTGAACTGGTTCATGCATGTTTTACAAAGTAACTAGAACAATAAAGTTTTCAAATAATTGTAGTGGAGTAAAAAGTACAATATTTGCCTCTGAGATGTAGTGGTGTAGAAGTAAAATTATTGAAAACTACTAAAAATTGCACTTAAGCACAGTACTTGATTAAATGTACTTCTTTACTTTCCACCACTGATTCTTACTGGTTTTGTATGAGATATTGATTGATTGATTGATTGATTGATTGATTGATTGATTGATTGAATACTTTATTAACAGTTTATCAACAAAAAAGTACGGTTATACAATAATGCTAAAAGGATAACACATAAAGACTAATATACAAGAAATCATCAATGCCAGGAGCAATAAAAGTCTATTTACAGAAAAACAGTCATAGGAGGGAAGCAGACCAAGGAATAGGATGGACTTATAAATAAATCAATACTAGGGGCAATAAAAGTATATTTATAGAAACAAAACAGTGATAAGAGGGAAGCAGACCAAGGATGGACTTATAAATACATATCAATGAGTGAGTCTGTACAAGGCCAATGAAGGCCACTCACTTAAAGGGGTAGTTCACCCCCAAAATAACTTTTTTTCTATTGATTACTGACCATCTGGAGCCTTGAATTCATAGATATTTTTTTGTTTTTGTCACATTCCTAAGCCAATAATTTGATTATAATAAATGTGTCCCCATTGATTCCGGTAGGAGACACAAATGCATTTGTGTCTCCTACCGGAATCAATGGGGCTAAATTTATTATAATCAAATAATAAAGGAAGGAATGCGACAAAAACAAATAAATATCCATGAATTCAAGGCTCCATGGGGTGAGTAATCAATAGAAAAAAAGTTATTTGGGGGTGAACTACCCCTTTAATGCCAGAGTGATGGAGAGTGAGAGCTTTGCAGCATGTGATGAACCTCGCTGTGCTCACTGTGTATACACAGTATTCAGCCTTAGATAAACCTCAGATCAGTGCAGTGCACAGTATTCAGCCTTGGATTTACTTGAGTATTTCCAATTTCCAATACTTTTACTTCTACTCCTACACTTACTTCTACTCCTACTACATCTCAAAGGCAAATATTGTACTTTTTACTCCACTACAATTATTTGGGCGCCCCAGTCTGTGTCTTCCGTGAGGAAGAAGCCCAACAAATCCACGGTGAGGCCTTTGAGGAGGGCCATTCAAGCAAGCCGCAAGGGGAGCCTGCAGTATCACCACGGGCCAAGAAACCATCACGCCAGAATGCAATGTTTGGAATGGGGGGAGTCTGGTGCAACGGTCAGGTCCTGGACCTGGTGAGACGAAGGAGGAGCCCGGCCAGGAGGCCATCCACAGAGCCTAGTCCCTCCACGTGCCAGAGCCTCTCTTCTCCCCCTGTCCCGGCAGAGTAGTTCCGGAGAAGCGGACTGAGTGGCCCTGTCTTTCCCTAAAAGGACTGACCGTGGGTAGCTACCTAGGACGTAAGTCGGGGCTTGATCAACCCTGGCTGGGTCACCTGGGTCACCAGACCCGAAACACCCTATGACCCCAGGCTAACACTGATGATACGTCCCAGGTGCATCCATGTGATGTTTTTTCGTTATTTGAAAACTTTCGTTACTAGATACTTTTCAGATATAAATTATGATATTATAAATAAAACCACTTTAGCCCTATTTTGTACCTAGGCTATTTGAAAATAGCCGATCTACAAGCTCACAACGCGTTGCATCGCGGCACGTTGTGAGCTTGTAGATCTGCTATTTTCAAACATTTTAGTACTTTTACTTTTGGTACTTTAAGTATATTTTGATGCCAATACTTTTGTACTTTTAATCAAGTACATTTTGAATTCTGGACTTTTACTTGTAACAGAGTATTTCTATATTGCAGTATTGATACTTGTACTTAAGTAAAGAATTTGAGTACTTTTTCCACCATGGCCTCAGATGACTGTGTTACACAGTAACCAGGCCTGTGGTACACAGTACACAGAATAATTTACCCGTTAACATTAGATCCATTTCATCATTCATCGTGTTCTGTCTCCTTACTTTGAGGTGGACTGCTCTGGTTATCGTTAAACTCACTGTATTGAACGTAGTGTTTTAAACACTTTGTACAAGAAGGCAGTTATTGATCCAGTCTCATCTGACTTCATTTATTAACCCTTATAAGACCGGGAACGCATCTGTGTCATTTTAAGATTTATTTGGCTATTAAAAAAAATTCTTGAACATTTTTGCAAATCTTTGAATATATTATGTTTCTAAAGCGAACATTTGCAACTCAAAATGTATTTATGTTGGGACCCCCTAAAAAATGAGATAGTACATCTCAAGGGGTTTATCCTTATAAAGAAATTCGACCACCCAGTATCCAGCCTGTGATAAACCTCACAGTGCTGTGCTACTGTACACAGTATCCAGCCACTGCTAGCATTTTGACAGAGGCATGCATGCAGATCACCAGGCACGTAAAGGAAGGAACATAGCCTCAACCATTTTACCTTTTCCCTGGAAACAAAGGAAAAGCAGGATTTGTTTATTGAAATAAAAACCTAAATAGAGCTTCAGCTTCTTCACCAAGTTTCCAATGCGAGATTCAAAAGTTAAATGGTCATCAATTAAAATATCTAGATACTTATACTGTGACTAATTCAATCTGTCTGCCCTGTAAATTTACAATGTTAGGAAGAGAAACAAACGTCTTCCTTTGCGTTAGAAAACTAGATTAAGTACTTCTTTGTGGCGTTCAACCCAATTTCAAATCAAACAACTGTGATGAACTGTTGGCAATGTTTTTCAAGCATTTCTCTGGTAAACATACTTTGAAAATAATTCTTTCTCATGACCCAGACGCATTTTATAGACCACTACATGGGCGCAACTAACTACATTTTCTGTTGTTTACTGCCCGTTTGTGTCTATTTGTGTCAGAGCTTGTGAGGACACATCCAGAAGAACAGAAACAAGCCAGTAGAAAATAACCAAACCAGATTTCTTGAGGGAAAAAAGGAGTGGATCTTGAGCACTGGGGAACCCCGGTCAATTAAGTATATAGAGTTTAAGTGTCTAAGCTAACAGCCACCCGTAGCTGACACCTTTGCGAGTGGACTTTTCTATTCTAGCAAGTAGCGCTGCATTCAGCTGGTGTCAAATTAGTTAGATGGCTTAACCCTATATTCCCAGGATATCTACTGAAGATGAATGTGACCGGGTCATTCCTGTGTCCAAAAGGGAGGGGGGCATGCAGACAGAGTACTGCTGTCTACTCTAGTGGTCAAGCCAAAACGTCAACAGGAAGTGTAATTGTACGGCTCAACTAGATGAATTTTCTAGTTGTCATTCCCTATTTGTGTCTGTTTATTTGTGCCAGAGCTTGTGAGGACAAGGCTAGAGCAACAGAAACAAGGCAGTGGAAACTAACTAAATACAAACTAAACCGATGATTCTACACCAAATGGCAACAGGAAGTGCAAAGGTGATACTTTCTTGACAGTTTGAGCTATTGATTGATTGATTGAATATTGCTTCTGATAGATCCATATCCCCTTTTTAGTGATTTTCAATCTACTCCTAGTTTTTTGTCTGAGGAATGTAAACAACAGAGTTTGAGGAGGAAATGTAAATCAAGAATTAAGGTCAGGGACCTTGATCAAGTTACAGTATGGGTACGCT
>NC_137604.1:10097711-10125211 GCF_963280865.1 Gymnoscopelus braueri
CCGATGTGACGATGATGATGATGATGATGATGATGATGATGACACGTGAGAAGAAAACGGCTGAGGGAAAGGAAGATGAAAGAGAGGGGGATGAGAGGAGAGGAGTTTTGCAGAACAGAAGTAGGCTGGAGAGATGAAACTAGAGGGGGGAA
This sequence comes from Gymnoscopelus braueri, assembly GCF_963280865.1. Taxonomy (NCBI): domain Eukaryota; kingdom Metazoa; phylum Chordata; class Actinopteri; order Myctophiformes; family Myctophidae; genus Gymnoscopelus; species Gymnoscopelus braueri. Next base: position 10,097,864 of record NC_137604.1, read on the forward strand.
GAGAGACAGAGAGGAAACAGCTGCCCCCAATAACGAGTATGGCACCCATTATTGTCTCTCTCTCTCTCTCTCTCTCTCTCTCTCTCTCTCTCCCCTTGTTCTGGCTTTTTCTGCAGCCTCACACTCCTCTCCACGTGAGCTGGGTGCTGGTGGTGGCGTTTACGTGTGTTTGGGGTGGGGGATGGGGTGAAGGATCGGTACCGCTGTACACCTGCACACACGCACGCACGCACGCACGCACGCACGCACGCACGCACGCACGCACGCACGCACGCACGCACGCACGCACGCACGCACGCACGCACGCACGCACGCACGCACGCACGCACGCACGCACGCACGCACGCACGCACGCACGCATGGACGCACGCACGCACACACACACCCATGCGCACACACACCCAAGCGTGCACACACACAGAATTGTGACCACGTTTCAAATACACAAAAAGGTCGGCCATTCACACATACTGAACTGAAAAGAGCAAAATAGGCTGTGTACCATCATGAACCCTATAGCTCTGGGGGGCAAATATTCTGCGAAAATAGCAGATCTACAAGCTCACAAAGTGTCGTAAGTAACGTGACACGTTGTGAGCGCCTACATCAGCTATTTACGGTGAAGAGATTTGGTCTAAAAAGAAGAGAGATATGGTGTAGAGGTGGCCAGTTTAGACCCCTGGGGGACTCTGGTTAATGAGGTATGTAGGATGTAAGGGGTTAAAGAGACACACACACACACACACACACACACACACACACACACACACACACACACACACACACACACACACACACACACACACACACACACACACACACACACACACACACACACACACACACACACACACACACATTTCAAAAGGGCCCATAATGCTGGTGCCCCTATGGCGCCGGCCGGATAAATGTTTTCATATTTTAAATTAACACTAAGAATCTAGGATTATACTGAAAACATAACTCCACAAACATGAACAATATTCATACAAAAGTTCTGTCACTGATTATCTATATGAGGAATTCAGCATGTATTACTCTAGTTGGACACAACCTCGTTGCCCCCCCTGATCGTGAGGAACTAAAACAATCTTTGCAAGAAGAGACACAATAACCACCCAGCCTGCCCTAAGAATCCAGTACCCTTGAATTACTGGTTATCGAACTGTCTTCACTTATAACAAAGTTTATTTAGGATGCAACGTTTCGGCCACTTCATCAGGCATAGAGAAGCAAGAGCACACACACACATCCCACCTCCCGCACACAACAAGGGGCCACAAACCAGCGTCCATGGACGCGCAGCAAAGTGAGGAAACGGTCATTAATATATCATCCAAAGAACTAACAGACACTCAGTTGTCCTTTCTTTCCAAGGGACTTTCTTTTGTACCTGCCAGTGGTGTGAACATTTTTGGTTTAAAGGTGGATTTGTTCAAATGCTTTAGGAAAATCAAACTAAACTGAGATTTTTTTTCTCTAAGAACACAGACTCTGCCAACACCATCATATACCCACCACTCATTTCAAACGAAAGTGTTCTTTCTGTCCCTTTGTGACTAATCCCTCTATAAATACTTTTTGCAGGATTGTTGAGCAAGACATGAAAAAGTATGTTAAGCCTAGCCGCATTTCATATAATTTGTCCAAAGAAGAAAGGTTATCATTAGACACTTTGGCAAATGACAAAGACATTGTAATTAAGCCTGCAGATAAAGGAGGGGCTATTGTCACAAGACGCTGTCAAATACAAAACTGACTGACTGTTCCCAACTATCCAACACATTACATTTACATTACAGTCATTTAGCAGACACTTTTATCCAGAGCGACTTACAATAAGTGCATTCAACATACTGTAGTTAGGCAAGAAAACTACTAATCACCAGATTAGTAAAAAAAATCATCTTCTAAAACAAGCAACTAAGAGTACACCTAGCGCTAAGGTAAAAGTGCAATATATCAGCTACCTACTTTCTTAAACAGATGAGACAAATAGGAAAATCAAATGAGCCTATGCTAACTTATTTATGGGTTATTTCGAGAACAACTTCGTTTTTAACTTTGAGAAGAATATGTACCTCCCACAAATTCTAAAGTACTACAGATACATTGATTGATACTACAGATACATTGATATTTTTTGTATTTTCCAGCTGACTATAGATGAGTTGCACAGCTTTATAGAGTTACTAAATAGTTTTAAGAGAAGGTATTTCTTTTGGATATGTGGGTCTCTATTGATAAGGGTGGCCTATCAACCACCTTATATAGAAAGGACACAGGCAGGAACACATTATTGTTGGCCAAGAGCGCACACCCCACAGCCCTCAAAAAAGGTTTGCCAAAAAGCAATTTTACAGACTCTGAAGAATATGTCACACAATACAATAGATGACTATATGACATCTAGTGAGATGAAACAACAATTTATTCAAAGGGGCTACCCGACAGAACGGGTTGAGCAGGGGTTTAATTCAGCTTTAGAGAAACCCCAGTCTGATTTACTACAAAAGTTTTATTCAGATATTTTTTTATACAACTAGATTCTGCCAAGTAGGCCTACCGTTTACCTTTATATGTCTATGCTGGCATAATTCCTAACTACTGAGAAATCAAGGAGTATAGCCGCACATTCTGAGCTGCCGATTGAGAAACCACTCAATCAACCCAAATTGGGACCGGTTCTACTGGTTTGTGATTGATTGATTGATGATTGCATACTTTATTTAGAAGTTTGCAGAGCACATTACAAAAAGTACATGGAAGTACAGTTCACAATACAAGGTCAACTAAATAGGATTGAAAAAGCCCAGAAAAGCCGCATTGGCTTGTTTCAAATGGGGTCCTCACGTACTCAATTCATCGAGACATTAAATGACAGACAGATACTCTACTATGCAGAACATCATATGAACATTTTAAAGGTAAGAAAATCTGAAAAACTAAAAATATGTACAGTAAACAGTTCGAGGGGGGAGGGGGGCTAGGTTAAGACTTTGACAGGGGCCAGTTTCGAATTGCAGCCTACTGAAGGTATTCTTTTAGGGCAGTTTTGAAAGTGAGTAGGGTTTTATACTCCTTCACTACTTGTGGTAGGGCATTCCACATTTTTGTTGCATAGCAGGAGAACTAATTCAACCCCTTGTTTGTTCCAAATCTGGGTTGGACGTGATCAGTGGAGCTACCTCTGGTGATTACGATTGTGACTGTGACTGGTCAAACTTACAGAGTGGAATGGAGAACAGGTGAAGACTCAATCAATTCAAGTTCATAACGTCACATAAAATTATAACAGATCCAATACATATGTCAATACAATCGAATAAACGAAAAGAAAAGAACCACAAAAAAAGGAAAAATAATACAGTGCATGAATTATCCAACATTGTGAGAAATACAATTACATCTACACAATAATAGGCTATAGTTAAATGACATTTACAGAAAAGCCTAATATGGTGTTGATAGAAAGTATACGTTTAGTAGTTCAACACTGAGCAGACAAAGAAGACATACTATAAGCTACATAAAAAAAATCTATCTCTGAACAAAGCTCACAAAAGCTAACTTACCCTATGAATATACTGTATGTCATTTGTGTAATCTGCACAAACATTTAAGCAACAATTTATGGATGGGGAGGGAGTATAAATCAGTGAATCGTACAATTAAACTCAGAACTCCATGCTTACTGTGGGTGCGTTTGAAAATACAGCACTGAGCGCACTGGCCAATACAAACTAATTGTTGCGAGTGTGCTCCGGTGCGTAATTTTCGAACGCACCCTGTGTGTCTCATGGTGGTTGCAGCTACACAGCATAACGAGGTGAGAGGGAACCTGACATCGTTTAAACGCTAGACAGGTCTTAATTAAACCATTTTTAAAGGGCACTTTGGGCATCAGGTGGCAAAAGGGCAGGTAGGCTACCCTCCTGCCATGCTTAATGGCATCCTCTGCATAAAGATAACATTTCAAATGGTACAAAGTACAATTTGTCAAAATTTTACATCATGTAGTTGTACCAACATTTCACTAGATAACTCTTTCACAGATCGGATAGCTCGGGGCAGAACATGATATGTCGACCCATCCTCCACCTTGAAGCACAACACAGTCTTCATCTCCAGAGTTATTAGGCTCACCAGGGCGCCAGTACCTGGAGTAGGAACATTTAATTACAATACATTTACATTACATTTAACCATGACCTCAAATTATGTTCTAGATATTAGATGCAAACTAGAAAATATTGTTCCTGAAGAAACAATGTGGGCTCGCTTTAAAGCCAAAACATAGTAGTTATAAAAAGTACATTTCAGTTTGACTCGGTATCTCTGTCTTTGTGTTGTGTGTGGGCGTACACGTGCCCCCGGTTGATCAGACTGGGAGCCCCCGTTATTATTCTCCTAATTCATCAGTTACACACCTGCTTGCATAGCTGATGGTAGTAAGGGGATGGAGGGGTATAGGGGACGGGAGTGATGGGTGTGGGGTGCTCCCCCTGGCTCCATTGAGCTTGTAGTAGGCCTGACCTCGACTAAGTCGACTAGTTGACTGGTTAGTCGCGGGGGGTCCGAGTCGACTGCGTGTCTCTTAGTCGACTCTAGTCGTTTTCTTTTTTGTTTTTTTTTAATGGCCAAAAATGTTTTCAATAGTTTTTTGGCCAAGTCTACACCTGCAACCACACGTAACTTCAACTTTATTCTTCTTATTCCTCGTCTTTGTATTGGTATTGTCTGTGTTGGAGCGCCTCAGTGCGGCTGCAGAGTTCATGTGCAACCTCTTCCAGAGAGAGATAGAGACACTAGAAACTCTGCTGGAGACACAAAACAAACTGTGTAGACTTGGCCCTTTGAAATAAAATGTATTTTGTCCCAAAAAAAAAAAAAACTGCCAGTCGACTATTGGCAATTAGTCGCCAATTAGTTTCGACTAAACAAATCCTTAGTCGGGGACAGGCCTAGCTTGTAGATTACCTATTTCCGATGGTTTACAGTGTGTGTGAGTGTGCGTGTGTGTGTGTGTGTGGGGGGGGGGGGGGGCTGTCGGGTTATGTTGACTAATACACAACATTAGTGTTAAATTGGAGCTTGAAATGTACAAAATTATTGCCATAAAAATGTCACCCATTTACACACACATTCATACACCAATGGCGGAGGAAACCATGCAAGGCACCTGCTCATTGGAAGCAATTAGGGGTTCAGCGTCTTGCTCAAGGACACTTCAACACTAAATCTGCTACTGCAGCGAGCCCACAATTAACATAATAGTGAAATAGACAACATGTATAATTGTGTTGGTGAGAGTGTGGTTGGCTGATATTGTATTATAAGATTTAATGCCATTAAGAAAAAAGTATAGCGAAGATGAAATCCCTGTATGTGAAATGTGCTTATGAGTTTACTGTAAATGAATAATGAATGCAAAGTCTTACGTTGGTGTGGTCAGTGGCGTTCCATCTACCCATTTCCACCCTCCTTCCTCCTCTCTGTCAGTCAAACCCAGCCACACGTTACGGTATCTGTCAACAACTGTGTTAACAAAGTCCTGGACAGAAAGGATAGATATGTTACAATACACACACACGGGCACGCACACACACACACACACACACACACACACACACACACACACACACACACACACACACACACACACACACACACACACACACACACACACACACACACACACACACACCTGCTTTTCTTTGCTGTTTATGACCATCAGGTCTGATTGTTTCTCTTTACAGTATTCTCTGCTCTGCTCCCAGGTTCTCGTCCAAGAAGAGATGTAATAACACACACCACCACCAAATTTAAAATTACGTGGTTCTAAAAAAAAGGTAAAAAGTTAGACACTTTTGTTATTAATGATAAAAGATGAACAACATGATATAACAATGAAACAACACAACAACAAACAACAACTTTGATGTCTCACTGACCACAAAGAATCCTCTTGATGTCATCTCGTTCAATTAGTTTGTTATATCTGGACTGTAGATGGTCAAAACTGGACTGTATTGGATCCATCTGTTGAGTCAGATTGTTATATCTGGACTGTATATGGTCAAAACTGGACTGTATCTGGACTATCTGTTTAGTGATGTTATCATATCTGGACTGTAGCTGATCCTTCTGTTCAGTCAGATTGTTATATCTGGACTGTATCTGGTCGTTCTGTCTAGTGATGTTATCATATCTGGACTGTAACTGTTCTTGGTCTTTGGTCAGGTTGCAAGAGTCAGAATCTGCAAGAAGGAGAATCGACAATCTGATGAGTTTTACATACAACTTTGTTCTAATAGTAAATCTTCATTTGACATTAAGACAAGGGTCTTATTTTGGGGGAACAGGTGAACTGGTGTGGTGGGTGTGGTGTGGTGACAGATACTTGGTATTTTCCAGACTGGAGAAGGGCAGCGTACCCATAGTGAAGAGGTGAGGTGGGTTGGAGGTGAATTAATATATTATCAGTGGGTGTGTTGTATAGGTGGATTCAATCATGACCAATCAAAGGATTGCTTTTCATGACCTTTAAGAGCAGTGCAAAGTGCTCAGCTCAATGCGTTCAGGTCATTTCCACAGAAGAAAAGCCTCAGAAACTTCATTTCTCACCAGAGTAAACTGATGTCCTTGTGCAGGAGGTGGAGGGACATCAACAACAAATGTACTACTACGGCGCTCGGGTGGTGCAGTGGTAAACAGCCCACCAAGGCGGAGTCAAGGGGATCAAATCAACTGTGGTGCATCGGCGTTGTCAAGTGTCTATACAAACACAATTGGCCCGTGTTTTGGGGAGGGAAGCAGGGTAGGGAGTGTGATATTTGTCACTGCACATACTCCTACAAACTTGACTGGCATATCCTGCACAACACCACCACAACAGTGTTGCCTCTAGATAGGCTCAAGTCCCACCACCCGTACAACAAGGCGGTACAAGAGCTGCTCAGGTCCATCCCTGAGGACCTGTCTACAGAGGCATGGCTGGCGGCAGGCAGCCTGGAAGCAGGAGTGGGAGTTGGCCGGGCCCACACGCATCCACCGTTACATCCTGCCACGCCGCCAATGGACCCTGCTGAACCGCCTGCGAACTGGGGTCGGATGCTTCATCCATGAGGAAGTGGGGCCTGGCGGACGGAGCAGCATGCGAGTGTGGGGAGCCGGAGCAGACCGCTGAGCACATAATCACAGTCTGTCCCCTGAATAAACCACCCTCGGAGGCCGGCCTCTTCGATGTGGGACCTGAGACGAGGGCGTGGCTGTACACTACTGAACTGGACATCTGATGATGACACACGAAAGAAGAAGAAGGTAGTGTGGTAGTGTTCCAGTGAAAAGTATATCTCACAATGCCAGTTCATTAGTCTAAACTACATGGACGGACATCTACAAAATGACTGCTGCATTGACCTCCTCGTGGTCATCTTCTCAGGGTCTGTGTGGACCCTCAGTAGACACCTGACTAGAATGTTCACGTAATTTATTTTGTGTCTTTGCATAACTGTCCATGAGAAATGTTCTATTGTTTAGAGTACACTGGACTATGAAAGACAAAAAGTCTACGAAACTGTTCAATAATGGCCGACTTGGCATTATGTGTATTAATCTAACTGAATAATCAGCAAGGCTTTATAAAGATCACAGTGTTGGATTAAAGCACGAATTTAAAAAAAAAATTTGATATTTAATATCATATGGTGTATGTCCCTCAAACCTTTTTCAAAAGGTTTGAGCCTAAATCATCACTCAGATATACTCATCCCAAGTCAATTGTCTCTGGCTTATACAGCACTTTCAGCTGCAATACCAAAACGTCCTCTTGGGCAGGGGGGGGGGCTACTGAGCAATTCTGTCTGTTAATACAAAAAAATATTTAAAACAATTCTTAAAAAAAAGGAAAAAAAATGGAAAAATTCTGCATAAAAAGAAGCATCTAAGAAAAATACAAAATCGAAAAAAAAACACTTTGAACATTTTTGAACAATTCCACCAAGTGTTTGAGGTGCCTGTTTCACCCACTTCCGGGGGGCGGAGCCAAAATCCGAGCCCGAAGTATTTGTTCGTAGACCCCCACTTAGGGGGGGTAGAAAAAGTTTCGGAGCGATTCGGGCACTTTTCATTTAACATTGGGTTTGCCATCAATAATGTTTGTGACATCATAAACATTTCCATTCTGAGATCGCCTGTTCAGACACGCCCATTCTGGAAATCCATGAAATGAGAAGGAATCACTGAATTTAAAAAAAAAATTACAAGAGACACTGGGGACCCCAAAAAATACAAAAAAACAAGAAAAAAGTGATTTTCGTGGTGTAGACCCTTTAAACATTGTCACGTGTGGGTTAGAATGCATTAAAACAGGCTAACATTTTTTTCCATTTTGAGATCTTCATTCTAAAATGAAATGAAGAAACATAAAAAAATATAAATGCAGGCTTGTGTGATTTTGGAGACGTGTCTGGGTGAGCCTCCGCCAGATAAAGAGTGCTGAAAATAGCAATGGACAAGTCACAAGTGTGTGCTTGTGTACCCAAAACACAAAACACACGAATGTGGTGAAAAACAGAAATGGTCAATATGCCTGTCTCCTGCACACCTCATACCAATCCACCTGACCCAAAATAGGACCCAATGTATTTAAAGCAACAGCCATCAACGCTATTTCTGACAAAATTATACATGTAAATATACTGTTTATTATAGAATTACTCACTGTATATGACCAGGCCAGTGATGACAGCCAATAGGATTACACACAGCACACCCAACAGACCCAGACACACTGCAGCAGCTCTGGAACCATTCTTCTTGGACTCATCAGAGCCTGAAAAGCACAAGACAAACCTACATTATGAAGATACTTCAGAGGATTAAAGTTTAAAATAAGTGACACCTTTTAACAAGTTATGATGTTTTATGATAGATAACAAGTAATGCATCTTATATTCAAATTGGCTTAAGGCTGGTGGACCACAGCCATGTCACTCTGACTCAGACATAACCATAAACAAACTTTAATATACTTAAAACCATGGCAAGTTCACTAGATGTGTTTGCAGATGTATATGCCATTCATATGATATCGTTGCTGTCGGGCAGACACCCGCTAACTCAATTTTTGAGCTTTTTTTTAATTTTGTATGAATCAGTGCTATTGAACACCCTTTACGTCTGTGTGTTGGTTAAACAAATATTGAACCAATGAACAGTATTAAAAAGTGCTTCTGACAAAACCAGCTAACTCCATTGGATCCTCAAACTGTCTGCTAAACCAGCTAACTCCACCAAAGGGGGGTGGAGTTAGCTGGTTTTGCTGACTCCAGGCTCCACCCCCTTTTGACCGCCAACCTCATTGTGAGCTTGGAGGTCCAGTCAGCTGTTCTTATCAATGATGGACAAAACCTCCTAACTCCACTTTTTGTTTTGTTTTTTCATTTCCTAAATAAATAACATTTTGGAACTGGTTTCTGCCCGACAGCAGAGAGAGAGATAGTACTGCCATCATCGGCCTCCAAGTGCTATGATAATGGGAACTGTACTAAGAACTTTGACAACAGGTACAACAGAAAGGCTATAACTGGTATCATCGTTCTCAACCAACATTGCTCTAATTTGAATAAATAGTGAGGATAAGGTTAGTGTGCCTGTGCCACACACACACACCCCATGGTATCAAATATCAAACCTTGAATGAATACAAATATTCAGTTAAAAGCAGCAAATAACGTAATGATCTTCACATGTGGCTGAACTGTCTGTCTGTCTGGTTGGTCATTCACAACGATACATTTCTTCAGTAAAATAAATTATCTTTAGTGTGGATTTATGAAGCAAACATTAACTGCACCACAAGTCAAGTGACTTTGTACATGCAGTACTTATTTTGTAAACTATAACATTAAGTTGTCCGTGAAAATATGATTATTTCTGACAACATTCAGAGTTCATGTCACTGTTTCTGATCTTTTTAATAATTAGAGTATAGCCACATCTGATTCTGCAGCCAGAGTTTTAACTAAAACTAAGATGAGAGAACATAATTACTCCAGTTTTAGCTTCACTACATTGGCTCCCGGTTGTTTTTAGGATTGATTTTAAAATTACTTTACTTGTTTATAAAGCTCTCAATGGTCTGGCACCTTCCTACCTCTATGACTGCTTGCCTAGATATTGTAGCGACCCTGCTGGAATAATGACAGAGACTTGTGGGAGGAGGGGGGGTTGATGGGGGGAGGAGGTGCCTAGTTCAGGTATGCAGTTTAGGTCAGGCTGAGAAGGGGTTAACACATGATCAAAGGGGGTGGGTAAAGCAGAAGCCCGCGAAGAGGAACGAGGAAGTGGCAGAGACACTATGGTGGCACAGTGTGTGGAGAGACTCAAGCTAGACAGACAGAGCAGCCTCTTTGTTGTTTTCGGCACCCTCCCAACCCAGTTCTAGCCCTAAAGGGCAATAAAACCCGGTTCTCCGGTTAAAACGTCAATCCATGTTTCCTCCTTTTATTCAAGTTGTGAGTTAGCTGTGAGGGACCGCAAACGCTACAATATGTTCCAAACCGCCCCCTCAGGTCTTCTAGTGCTGACCTGCTCGAGGTGCCAACAATGGCATATAAAAAACACGGTGAAGCAGCATTCTGCTTCTACTGGCCGACGGCTTGGAATAAACTCCCATTACACCTAAGACAGGCAGCCTCTGTAGATAGCTTTAAAGCACAGCTCAAGACCTATTTCTTCACTCTTTTTTTTGGTTTATTTTTAAATCTCATGTCCTCACTGTAATTGCCTGATTCATTACTTTTTTCTATAAAGCGTCTTGTGCTTTATTCTTGCTCTGTAAAGCACTTTGAGCTGCCTGTCATGAAAGGTGCTATACAAATAAAGTTTATTATTATTATTATTATTATTATTATTATTATTACCCATTATTATTATTGTTATTGTTATTGTTATTGTTATTTTTAATATTATTAATATTATTAACTGTATCTTCATATACCAGTGCACCACTGCTCTTGCATAATCATTGTAGCATTTAGTTTTACCGTCATGCTGTGCTTGTGTTGTGTTCTGCTGTACAGCATCCTGCTGGGTACCAGGGTCAGGGTCAGGGTCAAGGTCGTCTGCAGAGACATAGATGTCTACCATCCTTTCCTCTCTCTCTCCTCTCTCCTCCATCTCCTGCTGCCTCTCTCTTCGGCCATATCTGACCTTCTTGGTCAGGTCTGGTATGGCATACACGTCCTCCGCCATTCTAGCTCATTGCCAAACTACACTCATTGTACAACTTGTTGGGGAACAGAAGTCCCAAAAGAGGAAGTCTAACCTGCTAGACTCAACGGAAGCTACTAATTATACACTTTGAGCGTGAAGTGCATTAGATAGCTGTATTTGCCATGTTCTGCAACCACACATCACATCCACAGGTCTCAGAAACACAGGGAGAGGGCGAATGTTGTTTCCTTCTGCTGCTGTGCGTCATTAAAATGTTACTTATTTGACAGTTCTGATAACTTTATTATGTGCAACTTTTTTAAGCTGTGCTTTTAGGTCAGCACCCATCATACTCTGAAGACTTTGGGTTGAGCATGTCAGTTCACCTGTTTCTTGCTAAATCCAAACTTATCAGGAGGGAAAACTTAACAATACAGCCTACAGCCTTTGTATTGAAAATGAGGGGAGGAGAGCAACTGTGGTTCAGTATGAGAAACACTTTCTCCTATGAAGGCATTTGGACAGGTGCTTGGGCCCTAGTCTACTACAGTATGTGTGCACATGGCAGCTTACTGTATATCTGTAACCGCTTTAAGGAGGATAGACATAATGACGCAAACATCTCATTGTGAGCAACAGTCACAGGAAATGTCAGAGGAAATGCCCACCACACTGTTGTGGTGGGCATTTCCTCAGCATTTTAAAGCTATTAATGAAACAGAATATGAATTAATAACATGCATGTCTTTGTTCATGTTCTTGCAGGTTGCAGGGCTTTAGGTCTGTAAAGATGGAAGGTATTTCACTCTGGATGGAAGGATTTCCATGAATGGAAACTATCCAGAACTCTTACCCATGCCATGTTCAGGAAGAGGCTCTTTATCTGGCACCACCACTGTGTCATCAGCAAACTCAACAATGGTGTTTGAACGGTTTCTGGCCACACAGTCATGGGTATAGGGTATAGCAGAGGTCTCAGTGTGCAGTGCAGGGAGTCTTGGGGGGGATCCTGTGTTAAGGGTGGGGGTGGTAGAGGTGAGGCTGCCCACCCTGACCAATTGGGGTCTGGCATATAAGTCCAGTACCCAGTCACACACTGCAGGGTTCAGTCACATGTCTGTCAGTTTGCTAGCAGCCTGGTGGGGACTAATACTATGTTGTCAAAGCTTTAATCAATAATAACAATGTAACATTTCCCCTTCTCTGTTGTTGTCGTGGTGGGAAAGGGTGGCATGCAAGGCCTGGGAGATGGCGTCATCAGTTAAAAATGTTTCCATAACATTATGTCACAAGGCCCATCCATATTATCCATTATCTACAGTACACCAGTTTGGCAATATCCTTGCAGAGCTGGGCAAAAAACACTATTTTCAAGTTTCAGTTTGTTGACAAATACAATTGATTCAGCAGGAATGTGTGTATAAATGGCAGAATGGCATACTAACCATGGGTATGATTTTAACTTGAAATTAAGCAGTTTAAATGCAATTGAAAGGGCTTTATTGGCATAAACATTTCAAGAACAATGTTGCCAAAGCATCAAAGTACAAATTGTTCAATTATCTGTCATCATGTAGCTGTACCAACACACCAGCTAGCTAACAAAGTTAGGTGTCAGCTACTAAAGAAAAATGCTGTTGGTGCATACATCATACCAAGTTTTTTTCTTTTTGTACACATAAACATTTGATTTGATGATGCTCTTTTTATTCTCTTTTTGCACTCTCTTTTCTTTAAATCTTTTTACGTTTTCTATCATTATTCTATTCTATTACCTATGCTGCTGCATTGTCTGAAGGAAGCCAAACCAAAATAAGTTTTACTCTTATGTACCTGTACACAAGATGTAACAATAAAGTACAACCGAGAACCTTGAACCTAATACATTTCACTAGATATCTCTTTCACAGATCCAATTGTTCTGGAAAGAGCATGATCCGTCATGATCCATCTTCCATTAATAAACTCAACACAGTCTTCTTCCTTATAGTTATTAGGCACACCATGCTGCCAGTACTTGGAGAAGTAGGAAGCATTTTAAGCATTTGCTTGTCTGTCAATCAGAAATGTTGTAATCGATCAAAATTCAATAGCAAATTGTGAAATTACACTGGACTGATAGAGAGAGGGAGAGAGAGAGAGAGAGAGGGAGAGAACAAAAGAACAAGAGAAAGGAAATGATCAGTATAATACTTTTTCTCAAATTAATAAAACGGATCACTGATTGTCTGTGTTCTCCTCGTTCAGTGGACTTGTGCGTGCGTGCGCCCGGCCATGTTAGGTTTCGATATACACTTCGTTGCCCGCGATACCACGTAGGCTACTGAAAATAGCCGATCTACAAGCTCACAATAGAGCTTGTAGATTGGCTAGATTTAAAGAGAACTTTAAATGATACAGTGAGCTAATGCTGACAAAAATATTCAGGGACATTCTGCAATTTTTAATGAATATGCGCAAAGTGTGCAGTGTGACCAAATATCACAGCTCAGTGTGAACATGTGGAACAGTCAACTGTAGAACATCTTGAGAGTTCCGGCTTGGCCTTGGCTTCTGAGGAGATAAGTATAGGGACCAGTCCAAGGAGAGATGGCTACAGATCAAACTCAACCAATTGTTATGTCATGTACATACAAGGTACAATGATGGGTATTGGGTAAGATGTTTACAACCAATGACAAATTGCCAGGCACAATGAGAGTCCAGTGACTCATATACAACAAGTCACCATAATCTACCAGAGGCAAGAATGCTGCCGAAACAAGGTATTGCTAGCTCTAAGGGAGAAACAGGATTTCTTTATAAAGTAAAAGCCTAACTTCACTAAGTAAAGTGAGGCTTAAACGATACTTTGGGATCGATGAGAATGTCCAAGTAGCCTACTCATAGCTTGAGACTAGTTTGTTTACATTTCCTTGAGAAAATACAATAAATGGAAGCAGCCTCACACTCCTCTCCACGTGAGCTGGGTGCTGGTGGTGGCGTTTACGTGTGTTTGGGGCGGGGGATGGGGGTGAAGGATCGGTACCGCTGTACACCTGCACACACACACACACACACACACACACACGCGCACGCACATGCACACGCGCACGTGCACGCACATGCAAACGCGCACGCACACGCACACACACACACACACACACACATGCATTGTTTGTGACCATGTTTCAAATACACACAAAGGTCGGCCATTCACACATACTGAACTGAAAGAGCTAATTATGCTGTACCTCATCATGAACTCTACCTAGCTCTGGGGGGCAAACATTCTGCGAAAATAGCAGATCTACAAGCTCACAATGTGTCGTAAGTAACGTAAACATTCTGCGAAAATAGCAGATCTACAAGCTCACAATGTGTAAGTAAGGTGACACGTTGTGAGCTCCTACATCAGTTATTTACGCTGAAGAGATTTGGTCTAAAAATGAGAGAGATTTGGTGTAGAGGTGGCCAGTGTGACCCCTGGGGGTTAATGAGGTATGTAGGATTTAAGTGGTTAAAGAGACACACACACACACACACACACACACACACACCCACCCACCCACCCACCCACCCACCCACCCACACACACACACACACACACACACACACACACACACACACACACACACACACACACACACACACACACACACACACACACACACACACACACACACACACAGATGTGCAGAGGGATCTGAAGAGGCAGGGGCTGGAATTTCTTTATTTTTTTTCCATATTTCTACCCAGATTTAGAGGAATATCTCATTTAAATCAACACTAGGAATCTAGGATTATACTGAAAACATAACTCCACAAACATGAACAATATTCATACAAAGGTTACTGTCACTGATTATATGAGCAATTCAGCATGTATTACTCTACAGTGGGACACAACCTCGTTGCCCTGATCATGAGGAACTAAAACAATCTTTGCAAGACAATCAGAGTCAATTGATACAGGTCAATATTTACACAGCGGATTTGAACCTGTGGTGGTGGGCAGGCATTTTACCACTGCGCCACCTTAAAGGAATCGAACTTAATACTGTATGTATTTGGCTATACAAGATTTTTTGAAAATAGCAGATCTACAAGCTCAAAACGCATTGCATCACACATTTTGAGCTTTTAGATCTGATATTTTCAATAGCCAATGTAATAGCGTTAAAGAGCAGGAAATGCCTTGTTTTGGGTATTTCCTGCTGAGAGCAGTTTTTCTGGGCGGGGCTTAACACCCCTGATGACACTCTCAGGTGAGTTGCAGTGATGTCATCAGAGTTACAGAAGGCATAATTCCTAACTACTGAGAAATATAGGAGTATAGTCGCACACTCTGAGCTGCCGATGATAATATTTTATTATGAACACAGAAACAGACAACACCAACGTTTCACAGATGAGACCCATTACAGATCAGCAGTGTGTAATCACTCAAACAACCCACATTGGGACCGGTTATACTGGTCAAACTTACAGAGTGGAATGGAGAACAGGTGAAGACTCAGATTTACATCAATTCAAGTTCATAATGTCACATAAAATTATAACAGATCCAATATATATGGCAATACAATCGAATAGCTACAAAAGAAAAGAAAAGAACCACAAAAAAAGCAACCACAAAAAAAGGAAAAATAATACAGTGCATGAATTATCCAACATTGTGAGAAATACAATTACATCTACACAATAATAGGAGGACATTTACTGAAAAGCCTAATATATTTCTCATCCAGTATATAACATGGTGCTGATAGAAGAGTATAAGTTTAGTAGTTCAACACTGGGCAGACAAAGCAGAACTATTATAAGCTACATAAACCAGGAGTTATTTATCACATTGATTGGAAGTAAGGGAAAGCAATTAACTACAGAGACAATTCAATCTCTGAACAAAGATCACAAAAGCTCAATATACTGTATGTAATTTGTGTAATCTGCACAAACATTTAAGTATAAAAGCAACAATTTATGGATGGGGGAGTTTAAATCAGTGAATCGTACAATTAAACTCCATGCTTACTGTGTGTTTGTCTCATGGTGGTTGCAGCTGCACAGCATACTGTAACGAGGTGGAGGGAACATGATGTCACTGCTTCAGGTGAAAACTGAAACTGAAATGTATGTATTAATGTAATTATAAATTATTATAATTATAGAACATGTATTATTATTTAAAAAATAAATTCTTCTTGATAAGGGCCATGGGTGTTGGGCAGGTCTTAATTAAACAATTTTTAAAGGGCACTTTGGGCATCAGGAGGCAAAAGAGCAGGTACCCTCCTGCCATGCCTCTGAATAAAGATAACATTCAATTGGTACAAAGTACAATTTGTCCAAATTTGACATCATGTAGTTGTACCAACATTTCACTAGATAACTCTTTCACAGATGCAAAAGCTCCGGGCAGAACATGACATGTCGACCCATCTTCCACCTTGAAGCACAACACAGTCTTCATCTCCAATGTTATTAGGCTCACTAGGGCGCCAGTACCTGGAGTAGGAACATTTAATTCATACAATTCATTTACATTATATTTAACCATGACCTCAAATTATGTTCTAGATATTAGATGCAAATTAACATGAAACGTGAAATAGACAACATGTATAATTGTGTTGGTGACAGTGCGGTTTTCTGGTATTTATAAGATTTAATGCCATTAAGAAAAAAGTATAGCGAAGATGAAATCCCTGTACTGTATGTGAAATGTGCTTATAATGAGTTTAAATTAATAATAGAAGAATGAAGGTAAAGTCTTACGTTGGTGTGGTGAGTGGCGTTCCATCTACCCATTTCCACACTCCTTCCTCCTCTCTGTCAGTCAAACCAATCCACCCAGTAGCTCTGTTCACAAGGTCCTGGACAGAAAAGCTGCTGGTTACTGAAGTACCAACTGTACGAGATAGGTTACAACCCTACACACACACACACACACACACACACACACACACACACACACACACACACACGCACACACGCACACACGCACACACGCACACACGCACACACACACACACACACACACACACACACACACACACACACACACACACACACACACACACACACACACACACACACACACACACACCTGCTCTTCTTTGCTGTTTATGACCATCAGGTCTGATTGTTTGTCTCTACAGTGTTGTCTGCTCTGCTCCCAGGTTCTCTGCTGACCAGAGATGTAATAACACACACCACCACCAAATGTAAATCCATGTGATGCTAAAAACAAAATAATAAAGTTAGCCACTGTTTTGTCATTTGCTCAGATTAATGATAAATGATGAACAACATGATATAACAATGAAACAAAACAACAAACAACAACTTTGATGTCTCACTGACCACAAAGAATCTTCTTGATGTCATTTCGTTCAATTAGTTTGTTATATCTGGACAGTAGATGGTCAAAACTGGACTGTAGCTGGTCCTTTTGTTCAGTCAGATTGTTATATTTGGACTGTATATGGTCAAAACGGGCCTGTATCTGGACGTTCTGTTTAGTGATGTTATCATATCTGGACTGTATCTGTGCTCGGTCTTTGGTCAGGTTGTTAATCAGGTTAGAATCTGCATGAAGGAGAATCGACAATCTGATGAGTTTTACATCAACTTTGTTCTAATAGCAAGTTGGCATTATGTGTATTAATAAATAATCAGCAAGGCTTTATAAAGATCACAGTGTTTAAAGCATTTAAACATTGTCACGTGTGGGTTAGAATGCATTAAAAAAAACATATTTTTTTCCATTTTGAGAGCTTCATACTAAAATGAAACTGAGAAACATAACAAAATATAAAAGCAGGGATGAGACTCCGCCAGATAAATTGTGCTGAAAATAGCAATGGAGGAGTCACAAGTGTGTGCTTGTGTACCCAAAAACACAAAACACACGAATGTGGTGAAAAACAAGGTACTTTGCCAACAGAATGGTCAAAATGTCTGTCTCCTGCACACCTCATGCCAATCCACCTGCCCCAAAATAAGACCCAATGTATTTAAAGCAACAGCCATCAACACTATTTCTGACACAATTATACATGTAAACATATTGTTTATTGTTTATTATAGAATTACTCACTGTATATGACCAGGCCAGTGATGACAGCCAATAGGATTACACACAGCAGACCCAGCAGCCCCAGACACACAGCAGCAGCTCTGGAACCATTCTTCTTGGACTCATCAGAGCCTGAAAAAGACAAACCTATGAGGATACTTCAGAGGATTAAAGTTTAAAATAAGTGACACCTTTTAACACATTTTAACAAGTTATGATGTTTTATGATAGATAACAAGTAATACATCCTATATAAAATTGGCTTAAGTCTGGCGGACCACAGCCACGTCACTCTGACTCAGACCTAACCATAAACAAACCCCATACGCCCATATACAGTATAGGCAGGACCACAGCCACGTCACGCTGACTATCACATAACCATAAACAAACCCGACACGTCCATATAGGCATGTCACTATGACTCAGACATAACCATAAACAAACCCAATATGCCCATATACAGGCATATATGGAGATCCGGTTTTCCAGAGCCACAGATCCGACCGCTATGCACATATGGGCATAAATGGATATCCAGCTCTCCAGAACCACCGACCCAAACAATATGTTCATATATGGGCAAGGCAATAGGGTATGGGCATGTACTGATGACATCAGGGATCTCCATATATGGGCATAAAAGGGACACAGGTAGACAGACAGATGCAGAGATCTCAATAGGGAACAAAAGGAACACAGACAGACGGGTACAACTGGTACTCTGACAAAGCCCTGATGAGCAATTAGTGCTCTAATTTGAAAGTGACTGGAGTCTGTCTCATTTCTCTGCAAAAGCCCTTGAATATGATGGAGTATGATTAAGGATTACTGTGATTATGGTAAACTCACATTTCATATCACCCACACGATACAGTAAGAACTCCTGTAACTTATTAAAAGTAAAATTAAAAAAAGTTAAAAAATTATTGATTGAATGACTTTACTACATTTCTGAATGCAATACCTCCGTGGACCACCAGTGGTCCGGTTGAAACCCCCTGCTATAGAGTGTTTGTTCAGTTTACAGGGGTCTCCCCGTCTCTCCAGTTCTTTAGTAAACAGAAAATATATTTTCTTTTGAACCTAATACCATGCATGTTGTCTTTTCTTTATTAAGAAATATGCTGTTATATTTTTTTCTTTTAACTTTAATTTACTTAAAACCATGGCAAGTTCATTAGATGTGTTTGCAGATGTATGTCATTCATATGATATCGTTGCTGTCAATTTTTTAGTTTTCATTTCCCCCCCATAAATCAGTGCTATTGAACACCCTTTACGTCTGTGTGTTGGTTAAAAAAAATTGGACCAATGAACAGTAGGCCTATTAAAAAGTGCTTCTGACAAAACCAGCTAACTCCATTGGATCCTCAAACTGTCTGCTAAACCAGCGTTCATCGTTCTCAACCAGCATTGCTCTAATTTTTGGGCGGTGAAACCGCCCCTATATGTGAGGTTTGTTCGACATTCGCTGCACTGTGATTGGCCACCATTGTACCCCCCCCCACCCATTGCACCCCCCCAACCCTGCGCTGTGATTGGCCACCAGTGTACCCCCCTAACCCTGCACCGTGATTGGCCAATCACAGTCTATTCAGGACTGTGATTGGCTAGTGAAACATGACACATGTGCATAGCCCTATAAATAGGACTATGCACTATGCACTATGCACAAAAAAAACACATTTATGGGTTTTTTTAAGTTAGGGGTGTACAATGGTTGGTCCACAATATTACTTTTCTTTAAGTGAACTTCCATCACTGTGATGACCACTGTGACCACACCGCCCACTTCACATTTTTTGAATAAATAGTGAGGATAACACACACCCCATGGTATCAAACATCAAACCTTGTCAAGGTTTTTTTGTAGATTAAACAATGCAGAGCACATGAAATGTGTGGCTAATCATACAGTAGGCTATATGAATAAATACAAATATTCAGTTAAAAACAGAAAATAAAGTAGCCTAATGATGTTCACATGTGGCTGAACTGTCTGTCTGGCTGCTTGGTCATTCACAACGATACATTCCTTCAGTAAAATAAATTATCTTTAGTGTTGGATTTATGAAGCAAACATTAACTGCACCACAAGTCAAGTGACTTTGTACATACAGTATTTATAAGTACTTTCGTTGCCCTGCAAATATGATAATTTTTGACAGCATTCAGAGTTCATGTCACTGTTTCTGATCTTTTTAGTAGCCTAATTAGAGTATAGCCACATCTGCGGCAGCCAGAGTTTTAACTAAAACTAAGATGAGAGAACAGATTACTCCAGTTTTAGCTTCACTACATTGGCTCCCGGAAGTTTTTAGGATTGATTTTTAAATTATTTGATTTGCTTATAATGCTCTCAATGGTCTGGCACCCTCCTACCTCTATGACTGCTTGCCTCGATATTAGTTCTCACCTGCTCGAGGTGCCTACAATGGCATATAGAAAACACGGTGAAGCAGCATTCTGCTTCTAGGCTGACGGCTTGGAATAAACTCCCATTACAGACAGGCAGCCTCTGTGGAATGCTTTAAAGCACAGCTCAATACCTATTTCTTCATTCTTGCTTGTAGTTGATTTTTAAATCTCTGTGTTGTTATTCATGTCCTTACTGTTTTGCATGATTCATTACTTTTTCTGTAAAGCACTTGTGCTCTATTCTTGCTCTGTAAAGCAGTTTGAGCTGCATTTCATGTCATGAAAGGTGCTATACAAATAAAGTTTATTATTATTATTATTATTATTATTATTATTATTACCCATTATTATTATTATTATTATTATTATTATTATTATTATTATCATCATTATTATTATTATTATTATTATTATTATTATTATTATTATCATCATTATTATTATTATTATTATTATTATTATTATTATTATTATTACCCATTATTATTATTATTATTATTATTATTATTATTATTATTATTATTATTATTATTATTATTATTATTATCATCATTATTATTATTATTATTATTATTATTATTATTAACTGTATCTTCATACCAGTACACCACTGCTCTTGCATAACAACCATTGATAGACGTGTTAGTTAATCATCGTAGCATTTAGTTTTACCGTCATGCTGTGCTTGTGTTGTGTTCTGCTGTACAGCATCCTGCTGGGTGCCAGGGTCAGGGTCAAGGTCGTCTGCAGAGACATAGATGTCTACCATCCTCTCCTCTCTCTCTCCTCTCTCCTCCATCTCCTGCTGCCTCTCTCTTCGGCCATATCTGACCTTCTTGGTCAGGTCTGGTACGGCGTACACGTCCTCCGCCATTCTAGCTCATCGTCAAACTACACTCATTGTGCAACTTGTTGGAGAACAGAAGTCACAAAAGAGGAAGTCTAACCTGCTACACTCAACGGAAGCTACAAATTTCACACTTTGAGCGTGACGTGCATGAGAAAGATGCATTTGCCATTTCTGAAACCACACATCACACCCACAGCTGCTGTGCATCATTAAAATGTTACTTATTTGAGAGGTCTGACGACTTTATTATTTGCAACTTTTTAAAGTCAGCATCCATCATACTCTGAAGACTTTGGGTTGAGCATGTCAGTTCACCTGTTTCTTGCTAAATCCAAACTTATCAGGAGGGAAAACTTAACAACATGGCCTACAGACTTTGTATTGAAAATGAGGGGAGGAGAGCAACTGTGGTTCAGTATGAGAGACACTTTCTCCTATGAAGGCGTTTGGACAGGTGCTTGTGCCCTATCTACTACAGTATGTGTGCACATGGCAGCTTACTGTATATCTGTAACCACTTTAAGGGGGATAGACATAATGGCGCAAATATCTCATTGTGAGCAACAGTCACAGGAAATGTCAGAGGAAATGCGCACCACACTATTGTGGTGCGCATTTCCTCAGCATTTTAAAGCTATTAATGAAACAGAATATGAATTAATAATATGCATGTCTTTGTCAATGTTCTTGCAGGTTGCAGGGCATTAGGTCTGTAAAGATGGAAGGTATTTCACTCTGGATGGAAGGATTTCTATGAATGAAAACTACCCAGAACTCTTACCCATGTTCAGGAAGAGACTAATTTCCTGGCACCACCACTGTGTCGTCAGAAAACTCAACAATGGTGTTTGAACGGTTTCTGGCCACACAGTCATGGTGGGTGTACAAGGGGACAGCCTTGGGGGGATCCTGTGTTAAGGGTGGGGGTGGTAGAGGTGTGGCTTTCCACCCTGACCACTTTGGGTCTGGTAGATAAGTCCAGTAACCAGTCACACACTGCAGGGTTCAGTCACACGTCTGTCAGTTTGCTAGCAGCCTGGTGGGGACTAATACTATGTTGTCAAAGATGCAATCAATAATAACAATGTAACATTTCCCCTTCTCTGTTGTTGTCGTGGTGGGAGAGGGTGGCATGCAAGGCCTGGGAGATGGCATCATAAATGTTTCCATAACATTATGTCATAAGGCCCATCCATGTTATCCATTATCTACACCAGTTTGTCAATATCCTAGCAGAGCTGGGCAAAAAAAAACAATTTTCAAGTTTCAGTTTGTTGACAAATACAATGGATTCAGCAGGAATGTGTGTATAAATGGAAGAATTGCATACTAACCATGGGTATGATTTGAACTTGAAATTAAGTTGTTTAAATTCAATTGAAAGGGCTTTATTGGCATCAACATTTCAACAACAATGTTGTCAAAGCATCAAAGTACAATTTGTCCAAATATCTGTCATCATGTAGCTGTACCAACACACCAGCTAGCTAACAAAGTTAGGTGGCAGCTACTGAAGAAAAATGCTGGTGGTGTATACAACATACTGTAGTGAATATTATACAATGGGTGTGAGTAACACACCTGTGATCATATTGCATGCGTGTGACCTTAGTCAACCTTTAACATGTCTCTGAAAGCCCATGTACCTTCTCTTAGAGTAAACGTAGTAGTGTACTAAATTTAGGGAACTTCAGAAAGTTTGCGTCCTCTCTTATCTAAGCCTAATCAATTAGTGTTAAGCAATTTGTCTAGAAACATTGACATGTTTGCAGAAGAACACGGTTATCTACAAGGACCAGATGTTCATCTTCCAGCGAAATCAACGGGGAGGCCATTTGCACCCTGCAACGCACAAGAGGCTTTAGCGCTTGTGCAAGAAGAAGAAGAAGAAGAAGAAGTGGCCTTCTATGACCACGGTATATCCTGACTACCTTAACAGACAGGATGTCTGTGGGCCTTAGATGCTGCCTGTTCCGCTAACCACCTAACCATGAACCTTTGCACCCCAGATCACAATACTATATAGAGAGGCTTCCTTGATTGTAATCAGTTTAAAGTTAAACCGTCCATTTGAGACCGCCTCAAATGGGATGTTCCACATTGAACTTGTATGTATATGACTGTCTGTCTTTCAATAAATGAGAACATGTTAACCTTGGACGCTTGTTTGAGACTTAATGTGTTCCCGATGCATCGCTCTTCTTCTATGCTGCTACAACTGAGACATCACCTGGTATTTTCCTATGAACTTCTCTCATCCACATCATCTGACCAGACTTTGAATGACCTAGAGAAAGAAAATCGCTACACATACCAAGTTTTTTTTTCTTTTATGCATATATTTTGATGATCCATCTTCCACTAATAAACTCAACACAGTCTTCTTCCTTATAGTTATTAGGCTCACCATGCTGCCAGTACCTGGAGAAGTGGGAAGTATTTTAAACATTTACTTGTCTGTCAGTCAGTCAGCAATTTTGTAATCGATCAAAATTCAATTAGCAAATTGTGAAATGACACTGGACTGATAGAGAGAGGGAGAGAGAGAGAGAGAGAGAGAGAGAGAGAGAGAGAGAGTACCAGAACGAGAGAGAGAGGAAATTACCAGTATAATACTTTTTCTCAAATTAATAAAACGGATCACTGATTGTCTGCGCGTCTCTGTGTGCGTCTGTGCTCTCTCTCGTTCAGTGGACATGTGCGTGCGTGCGCCCGGCCATGTTAGGTTTTGATATACACTTCGTTGCGCGCGGTACCACATACCGAAAATAGCCAATTTACAAGCTACACAATAGAGCTTGTAGATCGGCTAGATTTAAAGAGAACTTTAAATGATACAGTGAGCTTTAGCTAATGCTGACAAAAATATTCAGGTACATTCTGCAATTTTTTATGAATATGCACAAAGTGTGCAGTGTGATAAATATCACAGCTCAGTGTGAACATGTGGAACAGTCTACTGTAGAACATCTTGAGAGCACAGGCTCGGCCTTGGCTTCTGAGGAGATAAGTATAGGGACCAGTCCAAGGAGAGACGGCTATACAGATCAAACTCAACCAATTGTTATGTCATGTAGATACAAGGTACAATAATGGGTATTGGGTAAGATGTTTACAACCAATGACAAATTGCCAGGCACAATGAGAGTCCAGTGACTTATACAACAAGTCACCATAATCTACCAGAGGCAAGAATGCTGCCGAAATAAGGAAAAGAGCTAAATATGAACCCTACCTAGCTCTGGGGGGGCAAACATTCTGCAAAAATAGCAGATCTACAAGCTCACAATGTGTTGTAAGTAACGTGACACGTTGTGACCTACATCAGCTATTTACAGTGAAGAGATTTGGTCTAAAAAGAAGAGAGATTTGGTGTAGAGGAGGCCAGTGTAGAGCCCTGGGGGTTAATGAGGTATGTAGGATTTAAGTGGTTAAAGAGACACACACACACACACACACACACACACACACACACACACGCACACACGCACGCCTAACGCACACACACACACACACACACACACACACACACACACACACACACACACGCCCACACACACGCACACACGCACGCCTAACGCACACACACACACACACACACACACACACACACGCCCACGCCCACGCACGCACGCACGCACGCACACACACACACACACACACACACACACACACACACACACACACACACACACACACACACACACACACACACACACACACACACACGTGCAGAGGGATCTGAAGAGGCAGGGGCTGGAATTGCAAAAGGGCCCATAATGTTTATTGATTGATTGATTGATTGATTGATTGATTGATTGATTGATTGATTGATTGATTGATTGATTGATTGATTGATTGATTGATTGATTCATTGATTGATTCATTGATTCATTGATTCATTGATTCATTGAATACTTTATTTAGAAGTTTGCAGAGAAAAAGTACATGGAAGTACAGTTCACAATACAAGGTCAACTACTTGGCTTGTTTCAAATGGGGCCTCACGTACTCAATTCATGGAGACATTAAATGACAGACAAATATACACTACTATGCAGAACATATGAACATTTTAAAGGTAAGACTGAAAAAACAGGTAAAACAGAAAAATATGTACAGTAAACAGTTCGAGGGGGGGGGGCTAGGTTATGACTTTGACAGGGGCCAGTTTTGAATTGCAGCCTCCTGAAGGTACTCTTTTAGGCCAGTTTTAAAGGTGAGTAGGGTTTTACACTCCTTCACTACTTTTGGTAGGGCATTCCACATTTTTGTTGCATAGCAGGAGAACGAATTCAACCCCTTGTCTGTGCCAAATCTGGGTTGGACGTGATCAGTGGAGCTGCCTCTGGTGATTGTGACTGGTCAAACTTACAGAGTGGAATGGAACAGGTGAAGACTCATAACGTCACATAAAATTATAACAGATCCAATACATATGTCAATACAATCGAATAGCTACAAAAGAAAAGAAAAGAACCACAAAAAAAGGAAGAATAATACAGTGCATGAATTATCCGACATTGTGAAAAATACAATTACATCTACAAACTAATAGGCTATAAATGACATTTAGAGAAAAGCCTAATATATTTCTCATCCAGTATATAACATGGTGCTGATAGAAAGTATACATTTAGTAGTTCAACACTGAGCAGACAAATTAGAATATTATAAGCTACATAAAAAAAAATGTCTTAAACTTTGCAGCTACAACCAGGAGACATTTATCACATTGATTGGAAGTAAGGGAAAGCAATTAACTAAAGAGACAATTCAATCTCTGAACAAAGCTAATAAAGCTCACTTATGAATATACTGTATGTCATTTGTGTAATCTGCACAAACATTTAAGTATAAAAGCAACAATTTATGGATGGGGAGGGAGTATAAATCAGTGAATCGTACAATTAAACTCAGAACTCCATGCCTACTGTGTGTGTGTCTCATGGTGGTTGCAGCTGCACAGCATAACGAGGTGGAGGGAACATGATGTCACTGCTTCAGGTGAAAACTGAGACTGAAATGTATTTTATTATAAAGGATTATTATTATAGAAAATGTATTATTATTATTTAAAACATTAAATTCTTCTTGATAAGGGCCATGGGTGTTGGCCTGTTGGGCAGGCCTTAATTAAACATTTTTTAAAGGGCAGTTTGGGCATCATGTGGCAAAAGGGCAGGTACCCTCCTACCATGCCTCTGCATAAAGATAACATTTCAATTGGTACAAAGTACAATTTGTCCAAATTTGACATCATGTAGTTGTACCAACATTTCACTCGATAACTCTTTCACAGATGCAAAGGCTCTTGACAGAACATGACATGTCGACCCATCCTCCATCATAAAGCACAACACAGTCTTCATCTCCAATGTTATTAGGCTCACCAGGGCGCCAGTACCTGGAGTAGGAACAATTCATACAATTAATTTACATTACATTTAACCATGACCTCAAATTATGTTCTAGATATTAGATGCAAATTAACATAATAGTGAAATAGACAACATGTATAATTGTGTTGGTGACAGTGTGGTTTTCTGGTATTTATAAGATTTAATGCCATTAAGAAAAAAGTATAGCGAAGATGAAATCCCTGTATGTGAAATGTGCTTATGATGAGTTTAAATTAATAATAGAAGAATAAATGCAAAGTCTTACGTTGGTGTGGTCAGTGGCGTTCCATCTACCCATTTCCACACGCCTTCCTCCTCTCTGTCAGTCAAACCAATCCACACATTATCTCTGTTCACAAGGTCCTGGACAGAGGAGAGGGACAGCTGCTGGT
>NC_137604.1:10127711-10247711 GCF_963280865.1 Gymnoscopelus braueri
GGTGAGACTCCGCCAGATAAAGTGTGCTGAAAATAGCAATGGAGGAGTCACAAGTGTGTGCTTGTGTACCCAAAACACACAAATGTGGTGAAAAACAAGGTACTTTGCCAACAGAAATGGTCAATATGTCTGTCCCCTGCACATCTCATTCCAATACACCTGCCCCAAAATAGGACCCAATGTATTTAAAGCAACAGCCATCAACACTATTCCTGACAAAATTATACATGTAAACATATTGTTTATTGTTTATTATAGAATTACTCACTGTATATGACCAGGCCAGTGATGACAGCCAATAGGATTACACACAGCAGACCCAGCAGTCCCAGACACACTGCAGCAGCTCTGGAACCATTCTTCTTGGACTCATCAGAGCCTGAAAAACACAAGACAACCCTATGAGGATAGTTCAGATGATTAAAGTTTAAAATAAGTGACACCTTTTAACAAGTTATGATGTTTTTTGATAGATAACAAGCATTGGTGTACAGTAACAGAGTATGTACTTGAGTATTATATTTTTTTGATACTTACTACTCTACTTGAGTAAATTTCCAAGACAAATATTTTACTTTTACTCGAGTACATTTCTAGGAAGGCTGTACTGAGTACTTTTAAGCCCACTCCACACCAATGATTTGCCATTGTGTGTAATGTAATGGCTTGTTTTCATAGACCTTGCTGCTTGTTTCTCGCGTGAACCTGGCAACCCTGCTCTTCCATTGTTTGACACATAACGCTAATAATAAGCTGAGATTTGATGACATTGAAAAAAGGGTTTCGCAGTTGAGTTCAGATGGTAATGGTCAATGGCTGTGTGCAAATTCAGATCAATTGCTCCAGCCACTGAGGAGAACCGGGCACACATTTTTGCTCTCAGAGTTTTTTTTGCTCTTAGAGGTTGGTCAAATTATAGGAGGATGGCAGTTGCAGTTGACCTTAAAACGGTTTTGTTGCAAGGAGTTGCGACTAGTTGCATTGGTGCGGTTTGGCCTTTAGGTTGGCTGCTATTTTTTCTTCCCTAAAATGCAATTGGCCACACGTCTGCTCACACTAGCCGTGTTTCTGGCTTCCCCCTCCGCTCGCCTCTTTGTTTCATCTCGCATGGGTGTATAGGAGTAAAAGTATTTAGTTCTGGTTCCTCAGTCATCTCTATGTTTTTATAGGTGTTTCTGCGGCCTTTGTATAACATAGTGGTTCTACACGCAAGGACATCAGTGCATGCAGTGCAGGTGGTTAGAGAGTTACTTCTCTGAAACAAGAGTTACAAGGTCCTATAAATTAATTGTAAAAACATTACAGCAATGCATTGATATACAAATTAAGAAATGTACTTTTACTTTTACTTGTACTTTAAGTAATTTTAAGAGCATGTACTTTTACTTTTACTTGTACTTTAAGTATTTCTCAAAGCATGTACTTTTGAAGACTTTTTTACTCTTACTTGAATAACATTTTGACTGGGTTAGGGTTAGGGTTAGGGTTAGTGGAGTAAATTTGACCAGGAGTATCTGTACTCCTACTCAAGTATCTGTACTTCCTCCACCTCTGATAACAAGTAATACATCCTTAAAATTGGCTTAAGGCTGGCGGACCACAGCGACGTCACTCTGACTCAGACATAACCATAAACAAACCCGAAACGTCCATATAGGCATGTCATTATGACTCAGACATAACCATAAACAAACCCAATATGCCCATACATAGGCATACTGGAGATCCGGTTGTCCAGAGCACCAGATCCGACCGCAATGCACATATATGGTCATGTGCATTTATGCGTGAGCGCATCGGTAACAGTGTTGCCAGATTCTGTGAAAGAGAAACAAGCAACCAGGTCTAGGAAAACAAGCCCAAAAGAAGCAACTATGGGCCACATGAGCACTTACTACTTAGTACTTAAACCTACGGTATACATCGGCTATTTGAAAATAGCAGATCTACAAGCTCACAACGTGTCACATCGCGAGCGACACGTTGTTTCAAATAAAATTCTTGGTGGACACTATGAATCAGACTTATCGGTCGGATCGGTGGTGCGACATACTGTATACCAGTGTGAGTTCTTAAAGATGCAGTAAATTATATTTTTGTTTAGACAAAACAAAAATTGTTAAAACGTTAAAGTTAAAGTATTCTGAAAGTAGGCCTAATGTTTGCTTTAGAGTGTTTGTTCAGTTACAGGGGTCTCCCCGTCTCCAGTTCTTTAGTAAACAGAAAATATATTTTCTTTTGAACCTAATACCATGCATTTTGTCTTTTCTTTATTAAGAAATATGCTGTTATATATTTTTTTCTTTTAACTTTAATTTACTTAAAACCATGACAAGTTCATTAGATGTGTTTGCAGATGTATAGAGCGTCGCAGTTCCCGCCCACTTCCTGTTTTTTTTGGTGCCGGAAGAAAAAACTCAATGCATTTTTCCATTGACATTTCCAAAAATATTTATATCTATTAATTTAAGCCTCGAATCAAGCCATCACGAGATGACATGAATCATGACCATAAAACGTTTTTTTCTGTGATTTTTTTAAATTTTATATTTAATTATATGATATACTATATTTAATAAATACCCTTTGTTTTGCCGGTTTCAACAAAAAAAAAATCACAGAATCAAACGTTTATGGTCATGATTCATGTCATGTCATGATGGCTTGATTCGAGGCTTAAATTAATAGATATAAATATTTTTGGAAATGTCAATGGAAAAATGCATTGAGTTTTTTCTTCCGGCACCAAAAAAAACAGGAAGTGGGAGGGAACTGCGACGCTCTATTGGCCTATGTCATCCATATGATATCGTTGCTGTCGGGCAGAAACCAGCTACTGTAACTCAATTGTTTAGCTTTTTTTTTCATGAATCAGTGCTATTGAACACCCTTTACGTCTGTGTGTTGGTTAAACAAATATTGAACCAATGAATAGTATTAAAAAGTGCTTCTGACAAAACCAGCTAACTCCATTGGATCCTCAAACTGTCTGCTAAACCAGCTAACTCCACCAATGTGGGGTGGAGTTAGCTGCTTTTGCTGACTCCAGGCTCCACACCCTTTTGACCTCCAACCTCATTTAGAGCTTGGAGGTCCATTCAGCTGTTCTTATCAATGATGGACAAAACCTTTTTGTTTTGTTTTTTCATTTCCTGAAAAATGTTTGCCCGACAGCAGAGATATAGTAGGCCTACAGCCATCATTGGTCTCCAAGTGCTATGATAATGGGAACTGCACTAAGAACTTTGACAACAGGTACAACAGAAAGGCTATAACTGGTGTTGCATAAGTGGAGGAGGGCATGCGTTCATCATTCTCAACCAGCATTGCTCTAATTTGAATAAATAGTGAGGATAAGGTTAGTGTGCCTGTGCCACGCACACACACCCCATGGTATCAAATATCAAACCTTGTCAAGGTTTTTTTGTAGATTAAACAATGCAGAGCACATGAAATGCGTGGCTAATCACATATGAATAAATACAAACATTCAGTTAAAAGCAGCAAATAAGGTAATGATGTTCACATATGGCTGAACTGTCTGTCTGGCTGTCTGGCTGGTTGGTCATTCACAACGATACATTCACTCAGTAAAATACATTATCATTAGTGTTGGATTTATGAAGCAAACATTAACTGCACCACAAGTCAAGTGACGTTGTACATACAGTACTTATAAGAACACATTAAGTTGTCCTGCAAAAATTATGATCATTTTTGACAACATTCAGAGTTCATGTCACTGTTTCTGATCTTTTTAATAATTAGAGTATAGAGTGTTTTATTACGTTTTTTTTTTACATTTAGAGTAGCCAATAATTTTTACCCCTTTTTCTCCCCAATGTAGTTGTTATGCCAATTAATTCCTCCCCACACACATTTCTGTGTTGTCACTGCTGTCGTATCCTACTGACTCACCTGCCAGTGAGGAGCCCCCACCAGGAGGACGTAGAGCCTTCGTCCTACTCCTCCTTTCCAACACTCCCTGCTGACAAGTGCCGCCCCAGCCCGTAGGAGTACGTGCAATGACCGATATCACCCTCCCCGCCCCGCTCGGCTTCCCTCCCAGAACACGGGCCAA
Organism: Gymnoscopelus braueri; assembly: GCF_963280865.1. Classification (NCBI taxonomy): domain Eukaryota; kingdom Metazoa; phylum Chordata; class Actinopteri; order Myctophiformes; family Myctophidae; genus Gymnoscopelus; species Gymnoscopelus braueri. The sequence continues at coordinate 10,131,793 of NC_137604.1, forward strand.
TTGTGTTCGTGTAGACGCTCGACAAAGCCGCCTGCACCACGGTGCACCCCCCTGCGGCCGCCGGGGATTTTCGACAGATCAGAACACAGAAAACAGCCAAAACTGCGCATTTAGGTCTATAAAACCCAAGAGGACAGCGCCATACTGTACAGTAGTTATGAGGTCTAGATGAACGTGTACCTCGCCTCATTCTTGCTCTGTAAAGAACTTTGAGCTGCATTTCATGTCATGAAAGGTGCTATACCAATAAACGTTTATTATTATTACATTTATTATTATTATTATTATTACTATTACATGTATTATTATTATTATTATTGTTATTATTAATATTATTATTATTGTTATTATTATTATTATTATTATTATTATTATTATTATTATTATTATCATTATTATTATTATTATTATTATTATTATTATCTTCAGACACCACTACACCACTGCTCTTGCATAACAACCATAGATAGATGTGTTAGTTAATCATCGTAGCATTTAGTTTTACCGTCATGCTGCACTTGTGTTGTGTTCTGCTGTACAGCATCCTGCTGGGTACCAGGGTCAGGGTCAGGGTCAAGGTCGTCTGCAGTGACATAGATGTCTACCATCCTCTCCTCTCTCTCTCCTCTCTCCTCCATCTCCTGCTGCCTCTCTCTTCGGCCATATCTGACCTTCTTGGTCAGATCTGGTACGGCGTACACGTCCTCCGCCATTCTAGCTCATCGTCAAACTACACTCATTGTACAACTTGTTGGAGAACAGTAGTCACAAAAGAGGAAGTCTAACCTGCTAGACTCAACGGAACCTACTATGTTAACACTTTGAGCGTGACGTGCATGAGATAGATGCATTTGCCATGTTCTGAAACATCACAACCACAGGTCTCAGAAACGCAGAATGGGCGAATGTTGTTTCCTTCTCCAAAAATGTGCATACTTTAGTGGATGTCAGCAGCATCTACTGAACTGGTGTGGGAAAAAACACTCTATTATTTATATATAAAGTAACCCTTTTGAAAGTCACTACGCTGTTTTATTTTATCTAAAATTACTGTATTATTACTTTAATAAAAAAACATCTCAAATTGTAATAATTGTTCCTTTCAAGTGCTGCATTTCAAACTCGAATATCTGCTTGAAGATCACTTTAAATGATACAGTGAGCTTTAGCTAATGCTGACAAAAATATTCAGGTACATTCTGCAATTTTTAATGAATATGCACAAATTGTGCAGTGTGATAAAATATATTTTGCCCAGCTCGGTGTGAACATGTGGAACCGTCAACTGTAAAACATCTTGAGACATCATCAACATCAGGCAGTCATAGAGGTAGGAGGGTGCCAGACCATTGAGAGCTTTATGAACAAGTAAAATAGCCAATGTAGTTAAGCTAAAACTGGAGTAATATGTTCTCTCATCTTAGTTTTAGTTAAAACTCTGGGCGCTCGGGTGGCGCAGTGGTAAAGGCACTGCCCACTGAGGTTGTGGGTTCAAATCCACCGTGGTGCAGCCGGCTTTGTCGAGCGTCTACACGAACACAATTGGCCCGTGTTCGGGCGAGGGATATCGATCATTGCACGTACTCCTACGGGCTGGGGCGGCACCTGTCATCGGGGAGTGTTGGGCGGGAGGAGAAGGACGAAGGTTCTACGTCCTCCTGGTGGGGGCTCCTCACTGGCAGGTGAGTCAGTAGAATAAGACAGCAGTGACAACACAGAAATGTGTGTGGGGAGGAATTCATTGGCATAACAACTAAATTGGGTAGAAAAGGGGGTAAAAAATTATTGGCTACTCTAAAAAAAAAAAAAAAACTCTGTCTGCCACAGATGTGGCTATACTCTAATTATTAAAAAGATCAGAAACAGTGACAAGAACTCTGAATGTTGTAAAAAATTATCATATTTGCAGGACAACTTAATACAACGTCACTTGACTTGTGGTGCAGTTACTGTTTGCTTCATAAATCCAACACTAAATATAATTTATTTTACTGAGGGAATGTATCGTTGTGAATGACCAACCAGCCAGACCGACAGTTCAGCCACATGTGAACATCATTACTTTATTTGCTGCTTTTAACTGAATATTTGTATTTATTCATAATGATTAGCCACACATTTCATGTGCTCTGCATTGTTTAATCTACAAAAAAAACTTGACAAGGTTTGATATTTGATACCATGGGGTGTGTGTGCGTGGCACAGGCACACTGACCTTATCCTCACTATTTATTCAAATTAGAGCAATGCTGGTTGAGAACGATGAACGCATGCCCTCCTCCACTTATGCAATACCAGTTATAGCCTATCTGTTGTACCTGTTGTCAAAGTTCTTAGTGCAGTTCCCATTATCAAAGCACTTGGAGGCCTGTCGGGCAGAAACCAGGCTTGGCCTTGGCTTCTGAGGAGATAAGTAGGGGGACCAGTCCAAGGAGAGATGGCTATACAGATCAAACTCAACCAATTGTTATGTCATGTACATACAAGGCACAATGATGGGTATTGGGTAAGATGTTTACGACCAATGACAAATTGCCAGACACAATGAGAGTCCAGTGACTCATATAACATGTCACCATAATCTGCCAGAGGCAAGAATGCTGCCGAAACAAAGTATTGCTAGCTCTAAGGGAGAAACAGGATTTATTTATGCAGTAAAAGCCTAACTTCACTTCAAGGATAGAGACTAAGTTAAGTGAGGCTTAAACGATAATTGGGGATCGATGAGAAGCCCAAGTAGCCTACGCACAGAAAAATAATGGTTCTTAAATGGTTCTTTAAAAGGCTGTATGGTTCCACAGAGAACCATCAACTACTAAAGAACCATTTGATCTAGTGAATGGTTCTTCATGTTCCTCATCTAGTTCTAGAGCACCTTGCTTTTGTCAAAGTTCTCTGAGGAACCTTTGAACTCTTAAACCATGTCTTAATAGGCAGACATTCATCGAAAATAGCAGATCTACGAGCTCACACTGTGAGCTTGTAGATCTGCTATTTTCAACAAACACATTTCAGCCGGTTGATGAAGTTTATATGGTTTAAGGGGTTTAATAAAATTTCAAAAAGTTTCAAATAAATGGTCGGAAAGGTTCTTTCTAGGACCAAAAATGGTTATTCTATGGCATCACTCTGAAGAACCAGTTTTGGTTCCAGTTGGCACCTTTATTTTTCTGTGTGTACTCAGCTTGAGTCTAGTTTGTTTACATTTCCTTGGGGAAATACAATAATTGGAAGATTTGGCTTTAACTGCAGTAACTAGTGCTGGAATAACAGCATGAGTTTAGTTCTGCATGCATTTAATACCAACTTTACTTTAGTTGCTGCAGGTGGGACTGAATTACATTACATTCAGACGGCAAAGGTCAAAGGTCTGTACAACAGATAACAATCTAACATAAATGTCAGCCTAAAAATGGTATAAAGCATAATACATTTTCACATAGGTTGTTAACATATATGGAGAAATATCTACACATCCTGTGTTGGCCCTAACAAGGAACCTTGTGGCGAAAAAGAGGAAGCCCTGCCAACTGAACACATTGCATTGTAGTAGACTGATACATAGCAGTTGGCAGAACAGGATGCTGCTGGCTTGGACAAGCCAATGTAGTGTGGAATATTTATTGACAAAGAGGCTGTGGTCAACTATATCACAGATAACGCTTTCAACAAATCAATGAGTGTTGCTGTGCAGATTCTTATGCAATCCAGCTCCTCGATGACATCATTTATGACCACAACTAGGCTATCTCATGGCCACTGCTGAAATACCCTGACCTCTCAGACAAATGGAGAAATCCACCAGGCAGCATGTCACATTATCACCAATTACCTCATGGCTTAACACCGTAGGGAGCTCATTTGACCTCGTTCCCCCAAAATGCAGCTCAAACATGTGGGAACAGTCACACTGCACAGACACAGGGCACAGCACAGCCTATCCAACAGTCTGTTTCTGCTATAACTACAGTGTCTAAACTGTCTATCATTCTCACAGGGCCCTGCAGGCTGCGGGCCGTGGAACACAAGTTCCACTAAGTTCCACGGTTAATGCGGCCCTGGAAACAAGCCCCTGGGGCTTTTTTGTGTTATCCTTTTAACATAACTTTTGGCTGCACGGGGTCATGCTTATGTTCCCTCAGCCTTATGTTCCCTCAGCCCTATGTTCCCTCAATACCTAACACATAGTTTTTCCATCCAAATTAGACCTATATTCCCTCAGCCCTATGTTCCCCAATCCCAAATTAGACCCTATGTTCCCTCAGCCCTATGTTCCCCAATCCCAAATTATACCCTATGTTCCCTCAGCTTTATGTTCCCTCAGCCCTATGTTCCTTCAAGATCACATAGCCCTTTGATTGATTGATTGATTGATATCTTTATTGATCATGAAATAAAACATTTGTCACATGTAACATACATCTGACCCACCATAATCAAAAGGATGATGCAAAAAATCTTAAAGTTTGTTTCCATTGCGGTCCCTTCCATAATGTGTTGGTGAGGTCACCTGTTGGGGTCCACTGAAAGGGGGTGCAATGATGCACCTCGCCAGTCCGGATACTACGTTTGTGACGTCGACCAGCGAAACATTTATTGGCAAGGCGCCAGAAAGGTGGCTTGTGTAAACAAACCTGCGTGTGATTCCAAATGCATAAAGATAACTGATAGTAGGGGGAATTATGTGAAAAATCATACGAGGTGGATACAGGCATGACATTTGGCACACATGTAAACTGTAAACATGTAAACTCAACATCATGTGTGTGCATGTCTGTGTGTAGGGGACACAGGGAAACTGTCAGAACCTTCCCTAAAACATCCGGGACAACGCTCCATACGTCCCAGACTTCCAAACTGTGGAACAAACTCCCCTTTGCATTTAAAACTACAGACTCACTCCCAATTTTCCACCGTAATCTGAAGACACCTCAGACTCCACTTTAGCCTGTAGCACTTGACCTAGCCTCGATGACCATGCAGTCGTATGCAAAGGTTAAAATGTAATTTCCTAGAGTTTGTATAGTTTCAATGTACGTATCATTTATTTTTTTATATTGTACTATGTAGTAATAGACTGATGCTAGGTTCTTGTTTGACCTATGATCCTATTACTGAGGCACTACACTGTCTCTATGCATTTGATGGACGTGTTTACCTTGTTGTAAATCACTCTGGATTAAGAGCATCTGCTAAATGCCTAAATTGTAAATTGTAAATTGTAAATTGTAAAAACGGCACAGGCTTATGAAAGAGCTTTTTCACTTTATAGGAGAAAACTGAAGACAAAAGATTAAAAAAAAGAGAAGTATGACTACGTTACAGAAGTGGTACATTTTATCACCAACTTCATGTCATGGGTGGACTGGAAACAAAAGTCAGCCTGGGAATATTAATTACAGTGGCCCTCATATTTGTAATTAAAGAAATAGTAATAATGATAAGTAGTGAAAGCTCATTTGTCAATAAAATAAATACAATAAAATAAATACAAATTAAAGGGCCCCAGCATGATAATCGGTCAAGAGTACCAGTATTGTACTGCACATGGCTTATGAAACTATTTCATGTTTTGATACTACTTGCCTTTTACGTTGTGGGAGGAAACTGATTACAAAAAGATAAAATATGAGAGAAAGGAGCAGTTACAGAAGTGGTCAATTTCATCATCAACTTTATGTTGAAATGTGTGTGTGTGTGTGTGTGTGTGTGTGTGTGTGTGTGTGTGTGTGTGTGTGTGTGTGTGTGTGTGTGTGTGTGTGTGTGTGTGTGTGTGCGCGCGCGACACACCTGGGGGTGTGTCCCGTAACCTGGGGGTTACGGGACGTCAGAATAATGGGCTGTCTGAATAATGACATGGCACCGTCAGCACTCGCTATGCAACACTTTTAATAACACACAGCAGCAGAAGGAAATGGACACATGTATCAGACATGTGGGTGTGAACTGTGGTTTACAATATAGGACATTATTCGAGTCACGCTCAAAAGTGTGGACTTGGTACTGCAGTACGTTCAGCTGACAAGCTTTTTAATGGGTTAAACTGTAAAAATGCTTAGGGCTTATCAATAAATCATTATCATTCATTTTCGTAACTTCTATATAAAGTATGTACTGGACTGGGTCTATTATTTAACTTCTCTGTTTTCAAAATGTTGTACTTTTTGTGTCATGACATTGCAAGCCTACCCCCTAACCCTAACCCTAACCCTTGGTCAGTCAATCAGTCAGTCTGTCTGTCTGTTCTGCATGTTTCTCCTCAGTGGGTTGAGCAATTGATCTGAACTTGCACACAGGCATTGACCATTAGCATAATTATGCAGACAGTGACGTGGCCCGTTTTTCAATTCCCCCAAATTTAAGCTGTTTATTAACGTTTTTGTGTAAACACCGGAGATTCAGAGTTTGGGCTATGGGATCTCTTGTCATGGTTACGCTTTTACACCCATGACGGCAGAAAACGCCAGGACAGACAGACACTGCCTGCAAACTTATAAAGGACTGTTTTATGAGCGGGACGGCGCTTTAGATATCATCTCCATAGCACTAGCACGCAGACCGACAGGTGCAATGTTCGAATCCAGGTTGTGTTATTAGCATGTCGGAATAACGGCGTAAACAGCGTAAACTTCTCATGGTTGTGGGTGGCACACACACACTACACTTCAACAGGATTAAATCAGTGTCGAAAACTTAACTACACATACCGAGCACATAACCCAAAAGTCTGCATATAGTTTGTCTGCGCACATCGTGGTGTATGGACTAGTACGTACGTATTTTTTGTGTAAAAATCTGTCTATAACTTTTTGACGACGGGACGCGTCCGGGGTGCATATCCCCCCACGGGTATGGACTAGTAGGGTCTAATTTGGGAAGTGGGAACATAGGGCTGAGGGAACATAGGGTCTAATTTGGGATGGGGGGATGTAGGGCTGAGGGAACATAGAGCTGAGGGAACAGCTCTATGTTCAGCCGGGAGCGTACTTGAGTACGCTCCCGGCTGCACTACCTGCACCGTTAATAATCCCGTTAATAGTATTCAATAAAAAATCCATCAATCAAATCTTGGATTCTTAAAGGGATAGTTCACCCCCAAAATTACCTTTTTTCTATCCATTAGTCACCCCATGCAGACTTGAATTCATGTTTTTTGTCACATTCCTGAGCCAATAATTTGATGACCGGCAGCAGTTCCGGTAGGAGACACAAAGAGTCTCCTTTGTGTCTCCTACCGGAACCACTGCCTACCGGTCCGCCGGTCATCAAATTATTGGCTTAGGAATGCGACAAAAAAAAAAAAATATCCATGAATTCAAGTCTCCATGGGGTGACTAATCGGTGAACTATCCCTTTAACAGCAGATTTGTGAATGTGTGCTCTCCCGTTTGTTTTCACAAGTCCTCGTGTTTTCACTTGTGTATTTATTTTGTATTTGAGTTGCTGAGGTCTAAAGGTGTGTGCAGTTTCAGATACTGTAACCACATGCACCACACCATGCAGCCAAGGAACAACGGCAACACAAAAACAACAGGATCACTTGTCAGCTGCTCTTTCATTAGTCTTCGCGTCTGCGTGTGTGTGTGTGTGCGTGCACGTGCACGTGCACGTGCACGTGCACATGCATGTGTGTGTGTGTGTGTGTGTGTGTGTGTGTGTGTGTGTGTGTGTGTGTGTGTGTGTGTGTGTGTGTGTGTGTGTGTGCGTGCGTGCGTGCGTGTGCGTGTGTGTGTGTGACTGAGAGAGAGAGAGAGAGAGAGAGAGAGAGAGAGAGAGAGAGAGAGAGAGAGAGAGAGAGAGAGAGAGACAGACAGACAGACAGACAGACAGACAGACAGACAGACAGACAGACAGACAGACAGACAGACAGACAGACAGACAGACAGACAGACAGACAGACAGACAGAGTGTGAGAGAGAGATGGAGAGCGTATCTGTCTTTGCGTGTGAACAGAAAGCGGAAGGAAAATGATGATGCTTCATGTTTTTTTTTAACACACTCCAGTGTCAGTGCAGTCTGACATGCAATCTAATTTTCTCCTTTCACCCACAAACAGGCGTCATTAAATCCCACACCAGACAAACATGTTTATATCAGAGAATTAATGCCAGATGATTCACAGTGACAGGTCGTCCGTCAAGCCTCTGACAAAGTGGAGCATGTCTGAACACGACCTTGCTGTGTGCTCTCAACAAAGCTCCCGTCATTTAGGTCACAGTCACTTTAGGACAGTGTGGTTCTCAGAATTCTTCATGTCAATGACCCCCCAAATGAATATCTATTGTGAGCATGTTGTGAGCTGTAAATCTGCTGATTTTCAAATAACCCAATATAAGGTTAAAGTGGTTAAACTGATGTTGATGCCATATTAACACATTTTGCTGGGGTAAGAACTATCTGTTCTTAGAAGTAATAGGAGCTAGGCAGTGGCCTTGCTCCTATTACTTCTAAGAACAGATAGTTCATCAGGGCTTTAACAAAGTGTTTTATATGGTGAGGGCTGGAAGGGTGCATTTGTGATAATCACTGTACACAGCAATTGTAGAAGCAGTCCCACAGTGGCAACATTACCAGCAACAAGCATCAACAGATGGAACTCTGGCACATGTTGCACTACAGACGGAGAAAACTCTTTCCAGATGGCCTCTAGTTGCTTTTAAAAAACATTTTATCCTGTATCTTTTTTTAATGGGCAGTGGTGTAAAGTAACTAAGTACATTTACTTAAGTACTGTACTTAAGTACACTTTTGAGGATTTTTTACTTTACTGGAGCATTTCCCATTTTCAATACTTTTACTTCTACTCCACTACATCTCAGAGGCAAATATTATACTTTTACTCCATTACAATTATTTAAAAACTTTAGTTACTAGTTACTTTGCAGATATAGACTATTACATTATAAACCATACATTAACCACGCGTCGTGAGCTTGTAGATCTGCTATTTTCTAATATTTTAGTACTTTTACTTTTGGTACTTTACTGTAAGTACATTTTGATACCAACACTTTTGTACTTTTACGCAAGTAAAGTTTGAATTCCAGAATTTGACTTGTAACAGAGTACTTCTACATTGCAGTATTGATACTTTTTTTTAAAGTAAAACATTTGAGTACTTTGTCCACCACTGCTGATGGGTGATGATTGCTCATAAACATTTGATTTTAATTTAACTAAATTGACACGTATCTTGACCTCTTCTGCTGATCTGTAGCAAAGGATAGTCATGACGAATGTCTCTCTTTTTCTATATCTACACCTGTTGAAAGCTCTTTCACCATACTACTAATTCCCATGCAGTACAAGTGCTGAGGGGCCAATAAGCCAGATTTCTGTGTTGGTTTCTGGTTCTATTTTCCTAGTGAATTACTGCTGACGTTTTTTTTATTTTCTATTATTGGTATTATTTGTTTAGCCCTAGCTCTATGAATGAATTCACGATCAATAAAGGTATGTCTGCCTGTCTGTCTGTCTGTCTGTCTGTCTGTCTGTCTGTCTGTCTGTCTGTCTGTCTGTCTGTCTGTCTGTCTGATTTTCAAATTCGGACATGTCTTTTATACCAGTAGAATTGTAGTGTCTCTTGTTTTTATTGTCTCTTGCTGGGTGTTTTAACCGTGGTGTATATGTATTTATTGTCTTGTCTTGGATGTATGTATTGACCCGAGTTAAATGACTTCCCCTTATGGATAATGAAGGACATTTTATCTAATCTAATCTATCTTGTATGTTTTCCCAGGTCATCTCTCTCTCTCTGTGTTTTTCAGACACAAGTTGGCAGCATTTATGATTTCTGTCTGGTAGCAATTATCTCTTGATTTATCCATGGACACATTTCTTTATTATTCTCTCTTTCACTAGTATGAGTATCTTTGTCTCACTCTTTATCTGGGGCAAGGGACTGTTATTGTCTTCTCATGTATATTCTCCGCTCCTGACTGTTAATGTCTATGTCTTATTCCTGGAATTGCTGGCTGTCAACATTTTCCCGTAGTCAATTCAGTTTGTGTCTGAAGGCCACCGGGCTCTTTGAGAACATCCTCTGCTTTATAAGCCTCCAGGGTCCTCTCTCTTCTGTGTGTGTGTGTGTGTGTGTGTGTGTGTGTGTGTGTGTGTGTGTGTGTGTGTGCGTGTGTGCCAGTGTGTTTCAGGGTCTGATTGGCCGTGTGTGCTTGTGTGTGGGTATACATGTGATGTGTGTGCACAAGCTCATGTGCGTGTGCCTGTGACGCGTGCGTATGTAACCAGCCTTCTCCAAAGGCACCATTAAGAAGGTGTGAGTCTGCACAGTGACTCATCCTGAGTCTCCTTGAAGGAAAAGCTGCTAGTGTGCTGGATTGTACTGCCACCTTCTGGCAGAGGGGTGGAAATTAAACTAAAGATCTCCAGCCATACAGTTGGAGCCCACTGAAATTAACAGCATTATGGTGAAGTAAAATATGCAGCAGAGACTATGAAATACATACCTCAAACCAGTGGTTCCCAACCCTTTTCCCTGGCAGCCCCCCCCCCCCATTTCTCACATCGGATAATAGCTGAGACCCCTGACAAGTGCACGCATGCACTCACAAGAGCACACACACATTTACTTCTCGTATGACAACTACTGAAATAAATTTTTTTGTCAGTGTTTGAAAAAAAAATGAATATTTTTTGTTTTTGTTATGACAATATAATTGTAGGAGCCATGAATTGGTTTATTGCAATCCTGAATGGATTGTTATTATGATGTTTATGTTTATTATGTTGATTGTTTATATATTTGGTCAATGCACTGGGGTAGAGGGGTACGTGGATAATTGAGTCACGGGCATAGGGATGGACACCTACTTACCTCATAAGCACCACGTGTTCACCTGCTGAGAACAGATGAAGAGAGAGGTTGGTGTGTGGGAAGCAGTATTTTTGTTGACCGCTTTATTTGCTTTATTTGTTTTGCTTCATTGTTTTGATAGCTGTGATTATGTTGCAATAAGTTTGAGCACCCTTTAACTAAGTTCTTTATGTTGCTTTAATAAAACCCCTCCAAACGCATTGTTTGGATCCAGTTTGAATCTTCCTTTTGTTAAGCAGAGCGTGTCAGACAATAGACGATGTCTCATTGCCTCTCAGCAACTTATTTCGTTATAATGCTATGCAAAAAACAGCGATGCTAGGTTGAAGGTGGATGAAAGCAAGTTATGATTTTGTGCAACACGTTTAATGTTCTTGACTACCTCCAAACAGACATAAGACCTCCCCCCCTCCCTTGTGATCCCCCTCCCCCCAAGGGGGTCCCGGACACCAGGTTGGTAAAACACTGCCTTAAACTATGGTTGCTAGCTACTGTATGGTACTGTAAGTGTAACTAAGGGCGGTTTCTCACTGGATCCGTTTTCATTGAAAACGTTTCCCAGTTCGATTGGTGGCCTCAGTGGCCTGCATTCACATTGGCCAAGATCCAATCGCGCCAGAGAACACATGCATATATACCCCCGATCCTATAGGTGGCGGCATGCACATAGTGTTTCTTCTGTGGACACAGACGTCATCAAGTATGCGACAATGTTTGTGCTGGGCTCGCATTTATATAGGGTTTCAAAACCTGGTGAAACACTTGTGTGCATTAGCGCAAGATGAGGATACAGGAAACATTCAGTCTAAATGTACAGTTTACTAACCTTCACAACTACTACTACTTTTGCATTTGAAACTTTAAATTTCTCTAAATATTATAAACTTTCACGACAGCTTAAGTACAAAATGAAAAGGCAACTATAGTAGCCTACAGTGAAGTCGGACTGAATGATATATATATATATATATATATATATATATATATATATATATATATATATATATATATATATATATATATATATATATATATATATATATATATATATATATATATATATATATATATATATATGTATATATATATATATATATATATATATATATATATATATGCGCCCTGTGCTCTTCTTTTTCTCTATGAAGAAAAGTACAAGTACAGTTGACACAAACGCATTCCGCAACGCTGCCTGTCTGTTGTTTAATCTCATCCTCTGGACTGCAAAGCCATAGCTGGTCATGTAGGAAGGTGTGCGATAGGATCGCGCTTGCCATAGTCTCTAAAGTAATAATAATAATAAGAGAAAGTTCACTTTTGGTTATTTAAAAAGAGTCTCCTTATTTTATGTATTAATTTATTAGCCCTACATGGGAGAAACGTTAACTTTAGAGCTTTGGTTATAATTTAAAAAGACTAGAGCAGTTTATGTGCAGACTCACCTTTTTATTTTTATTTATTTATGATTTGTGGGTCCAGCACTGTGTGTAAAAAAGAACTGTGGGGACGTGCATCTCCTGCCTTTGTTCATATTTAAAATAAAAATTATATTTTCCAATGCAAGATCAGTGTGGTTATCTGCTCTATATTGTAATATCAAAAATAGTGGATCAACAAGCTCAATGTGTCGCATTGCACCGCATTTTCAGCTTGTAGCTTGGCTATTTTTGCTACTCTTGTGTGACACTGTATGACAATAGGGCATTCATTTATGATGAAAAAGCATTAAAAGTTGCAATATGGGATACAGGGTTTCTTCCTAACAGCAAAGATATGTAGTAGAGATCCAATTTAAATATCCGCACCAACCGTTTCTCCCGTATGTCAAAATATTATTATTTTCTGGTATTCCCCGTTAGTTTTAGTAGGCTATTAGTTGTGCGATGCGATCACAAAATGCATTGATTTAGCCTATGGAATGTCGGTGTGTCTTTTTTCTTTTTTTCAAACCGGTGCTGCGCTGACAGACGGCATGATCCAACATACAGGCGTCCAACACATGCGGCATCCAACGGATGGATGCCGCAACGGTTGGATTCCAGCCTACAGAGAGCACTGCTCTGCTGTGCTACTGCTTGGTGTGGATATGTTACGGCCATGGTTGAACCCCTGTGGATTGATCTGCGACGTGTTTTTGTTGGCTGTTTTTGTCGAGTTTATATACCGTCACCTATTCCAAATAGCGGGCCACTTCCGTCTAACGGTACGCTTGCTTTCACATTGCAGCTACCGTACCCGAAAACGCATGATCCGGATCCGAAACTGCCTCCCGAGGTGGTTTCGGGAACGGAACGGTGATCCGTTTCGCGGGTCGATTCGCTACATTCACACTAGCCAAGCGGTCTGGAATGCGCACCCGGGACCTGAGTGTGAAACGGCTCTAATATAGAGAGCTAAGAAGCTGAATCGATAAATACATGGTAAACATTATACCTACACATTCTGTCTGAGATGAAATACCCATACCATGCGGTACTTTTAAGTAATACAGTAATACGAATACAATAACGCTCACCCCTAAACACGCTCGCCCCGGGTCAAATCCGACGACCTCGTAACGGTCACCACCAGGTATTCCTAAACGTAAGATCAGTAAAACTATGCCTAAACCTAACATTATTCCTAAACTTAACCTCAGTAAAACTATGCCTAAACCTAACATTATTCCTAAACTTAACCTCAGTAAAACTATGCCTAACCTTAAACTTGTTCCTAACGCAAAATAAACTGGGGGCGAGTGTGTTTTGGGGCGAGTCTTCCGGTTACCAGTAATACACAGCCTCTCTCTCTCTCTCTCTCTCTCTCTCTCTCTCTCTCTCTCTCTCTCTCTCTCTCTCTCTCTCTCTCCTCCCTCCCTCTCTCTCTCTCTCTCTCTGTGTCTCTCGGTGTGTCTCTCTCTCTCTCTCTCTCTCTCTCTCTCTCTCTCTCTCTCTCTCTCTCTCTCTCTCTCTCTCTCTCTCTCTCTCTCTCTGTCTCTCCCTCTCTCTCTCTCTCTCTCTCTCTCTCTGTGACTCTCGGTGTCTCTCTCTCCACGCCACGTGCTTGGTTTGCTGTGCCTGCCTTTTGTCTCATTCCTCATGTGACTACACAGGATGAGAAATCCAGGACGGTGCATGGGGGTTAGAGACTCTCTGACCCTTCCTCTGCACTGAGTGCTGAGCTTGTGTTTCTGGAGAAAAAGAAAGGAGGCGAATATCAGCAGCAAGAGGCAAGAGGCTATACATGTGCACGCAAAATGTGACACCCAGAGGTCATCCTGTTGAAAAGAGAAGACAATAGGACATCTCCCTTCTCAGAACAACTGTTGATTAGAGCAATTCTTCACCCGTACAGCGTTTGTGAAACAGCCTGTAACCTTTGAGCTATAACATCACAAAGCAAAACTCCCATGTCTAACAGGATTTTTGATTTACAAGCAGATATTACAGTATGTGTCTGCCCAAATAACATGACTTTTTGATTTACAAGCAGATAGGCCTAAGCGTGTCTGCTCAAATAACAGGATTTACAAGCAGATGTGTGTGTCTGCTATGAATCACATTTCTCAAGTCACAAGGCATCTAAATAATCCTTGAATAATTATCAAACGCTGATATCTGCAAAAACCCCTGTGTTTCTCATTGATGTTTACCCGTTTTCTTCGTCTTCTACCAGGAAATCTGCGTTCCCATGCAACAAAATAAACAAAACTTGGCATTGTGGTCACTGTAGGTCCAGTGATATGCAAAACTTATACCCAGCTTGGCATTGTCGGCTAATGGTCTTGATGCTGGGGCTACAGCAACTATCAAGTTCAACAACTTTCACCAAAATGTAGGTCCAAGTGAGCACAAATGTTTAGATGCTTTCGCAAAAAGCGAAACCAATACCTGCGTCATATGAACTTCAGGCAGAGATTTGTGACACAGATAACACTGAGATAAGTGAAGGGGAAAGTAGTCACAGTACACGCTATTCAAGAAAGGAAAGAATAATTAACTGATTGAGTGTGAGGTCAAATGTGATGATGACCAAGTACTAACCAGTATTGACTATTATTATAGAGGAGGGGTCGTTTTTCAGGCCAAGGACCCCTTAGCTGAGAGAGAGCAGAAGAAGCAGCATAGATATAGCTTCATAGACTTGCTTGACTGCACTATCAATGTAGTATTGTGTTGGATTCATGTTAATGTGTACTTTCAGACAGTTAACCACTTAAACCCTCAATACTCAGAAAACTTGTACTTGGTCTGCTCCCCCCCCCCTTACCAAACCTCTTTGCCGATCTACAAGCTCACAACGCCTGGCCCATATATGGAGTTCTGTGTTAGGCAAGCCCAAATATGGAGTCTAGGCCCGTCTATGACACCAGTACTATGAAAAAGGCAATCGGTCGAGTCGGTGGTTCTGAACCACCGGATCTCCATAATATGCCTATACGGGCATATCGGTCGGATCGGCGGTTCTGGACATACCTTTCCCACAAACTTGACACCGACAGGCCCATATATGTGGGCATATATTGGCATATTGGTGGTTCCGGACAACCGGATCTTCATGCGTGTCTATATATGGGCATATCAGTCACATTACCGGTTCTGGACAACCGCCTATCCGTCCGTCTTGACGCCAGGCACTGCACTCTCTCGGGTCCAAGCCGATGCGTGCGCAGAGTTTGAAGACAGTCGGTCCTATACATGGGTATGCCCATGTATGGGCATGGCGGTCGGATCGGCAGTTTTGGACAACCAAGTCTCCAAATATGCCTATTGCCTATATACGGGCGTATCGGTCGGATTGATGTCACGTCCCGTCAGTCAGTGTCACGAGCACGAGCTGGCTGGCTGATGTCATGTGTGATATAAAGTTTCAAACAGGGTTTCAAAGCCATCAGTGCAATTCGTTGATTCACCGTGCAGACATCTCCACAAACCATCATAGAACTCAAAGGATCAAAGCCCACAGATATCAGACAAAACACGATGGACCACGGCAATCACAGCCACGTCGGTGACCAAGGTGCTCATGGAGGTCAAGGAGGTCACGGAATGGCGATGTCGTTCTACTTTGGCTGCGAGAACGTTGAACTTCTGTTCTCAGGTTTGTTGATCAACTCGCTCGGAGAGATGGCGGGGGCGTGCGTTGCAGTGTTCGTGCTGGCCGTCCTCTACGAGGCTCTGAAGGTCGGCAGGGAGAACCTCCTTCTCGTCCTCCGGAGGAGGAGGAGGAACCAGAAGGAGAACGTGCGCTGCAACGGGGCGACGGTGCTGATGGTGGAGACACACAACAAGAATGTCGGCCAGAAGATGCTGAGCCTCTCCCACTTCCTCCAGACGCTGCTCCACGTCGTCCAGGTGGTCGTGAGCTACTTCCTCATGCTGGTCTTCATGAGCTACAACGGATACCTGTGCATGGCCGTGGTGTCAGGGGCCGGCGCAGGGTACTTGTTGTTCGGCTGGAAGAAGGCGCCGGTGGTGGACAGCGCGGACCTCTGCCACTGTTGAATTCACACACACAAAGGAGCACCTCACTCAGTGTTGATTTCGTCGACTAAAGCTACTGTATGACGAAAAATGTCCGTCGACTACCTTTTTTCACTGACGAAAACTAAATGAAAACCAAGCTACGATGACTAAAACTATGACTAAATATATTGCCAATTTCGTCAACAAATAAAAACTAGACTATTTGGGGAGGGACTAGTGGAGAAGAGATCCAGTAGAACTAAAAGACAAGTCATTTTATCTTTGGTTGCGCTCGGGTGTTTTGCGCTCTGAAATTAGCAGATCTACAAGCTCACAACGCGTCGCTCTGCGACGCGTTGTGGGCTTGTAGATCTACTATTTTCAGAGTGCACCAAGTGTAAAATCAGCCATCACGACGCCATCGAGCCACTGCCGAAATACATTTAACTCGACTAAATCAACTGTAGATTTAGTCGACTATAATCTTATGATATTTAGTCGACTAAAACTAGACAAAAACTAAAACATTTCAGATGACTCAAATATGACTAAAACTAAATGGAATTGAATTCAAAAGACTATGACTAAAACTAAATCAAAATTTGCTGTCAAAATTAACACTGTACCTCATTCATTCAACTATGAGATACTGATCCAAATATAATTAATTATGTAAAAAAACTAGCAAAAACAACACTACTGTGTGGTCACTATCCTCTCTTAGTTAATGAAATCAGGGTTATTCCACCAAAAACACTGATTTCTGAACTCTTCCTAAGTGAAAACATTGGTAGGCCCGATTATATAAGTTTAAAACAAAAACAATCTTTGCATTATTCAAGGTCTGACATTTTGTTCTGTTATTTAGCCAGACTCGACATAAGCAAAAACTACAAACACTGCAATGCTTTTGATTTTCTTTTATGTGTAAAAAGAAAAGAAAAAAATCACACCCAGTGTGAAGTGGGCGGTGTGGTCACAGTGGTCATCACAGAAGTTCACTTAAAGAAAAGTAATATTGTGGACCAACCATTGTACACCCCTAACTTAAAAAAAACATAAATGTTTTTTTTAAATGTTTTTTTTTTTTAAACATAAATATGTTTTTTTTAAATATGTAAAAA
This sequence comes from Gymnoscopelus braueri, assembly GCF_963280865.1. Classification (NCBI taxonomy): domain Eukaryota; kingdom Metazoa; phylum Chordata; class Actinopteri; order Myctophiformes; family Myctophidae; genus Gymnoscopelus; species Gymnoscopelus braueri. Next base: position 10,149,195 of record NC_137604.1, read on the forward strand.
AAACAAAAACATAAATATGTTTTTTTTAAGTGCATAGTCCTATTTATAGGGCTATACACATGTGTCATGTTTCACTAGCCAATCACAGTCCTGAATAGACTGTGATTGGACAATCACGGTGCAGGGTTAGGGTGGTACACTGGTGGCCAATCACAGCGCAGGGTTGGGGGGGTGCAATGGGTGTCGATGTCCAAACCTCACATATAGGGGCGGTTTCACCGCCCAAAAAATAAGACAAAGAAAATAGAAGATCTACAGGCTCACAACACGTTGCGCTGGCAAGCGTTGTGAGCTTGTAGATTGGCTTCTAATAGTTAAAAAAAATATATATATAAATAAATAAATATTTTTTACACCCAGTGCCAATTGTCTATGAAATCCTGGGCACTACCTTCCCTCTGCCAACCTAGGGAGGCCAGGGCCGAGCTCATGCCTCCTTCAATGCATGAGAGCCAACTGACCTTCTTGTCACCTGACAGGGGGAGAGTTTCCCTGGTTGGACGTAGCGCCTGGAAGGAACACGTTATTCCAACCAGTTCCTTTCCCCTCGCTCAGGGCAGATCAGGCGCCCCGGCTGGCTTCTAATAGCTGATGTATAGTGGTTAAATTGATTTTGATGCTTTATTAACTACTTTGCTGGGGACCGGGCCCCACTTCGAGGACCACTGATAAGGCTATAAAGATTAACATTGAAACAATTAAAAACGGTGTGATATATAATAATGGCGTGGCTCCCATGTGGATCAGTCGTGTCGTGATCTATTTGCAGAAGGGTAATGTTACCTTCGCAGGTGTTACATGTGATAAGCTAATAAGGCTAATCTGTAGTGTAGCGGAGCCTTTCCAGTGAGCCAACACTCACAATAGCAGCACTCAGACTGACCTGAATGGAACACAACCTTAAATAGTAGGCGGTCTATTAAGGAATGAACTCACGGCGAATCATTCAGGAACTACTAGGCCCTAAGTATTAAAGTTATATAGAAACACATAGGTAATAGCAATGATCTAAGCTTCAAGACAGGTTTGAGGAAGATACACACTATTTAGATCTTAATATGTTGAGGGGTTGCAAATTAAACTTTCTGAAGATTCAGTAGCTTTATCAAGCATGATACTGGTGTCTGTTAGTTGCGCTCTGGCTCCACCTGGTGGCTATAATACATGAGAAGACACCCATAATAGGCTATATTATTGTTTATTTATATATTGCACCATGGTATAGGCAAATACAGTGTTCAAGTTCAGTGGTTATAACATCTTGTCTAGGAAAACATGTAGGCATTGTTCAAAATGATGGCAAAATATTTACTGTGCTTATTGTTGACTTCTTGACTTATAAATAATCACTTGTAGTTTAGTTCAAGTAAGTTTTATTAACAACCATGTATCACAGTATAGGAGGCAACTCTGTGTGGACAGCAACAGCTAAGCACATACACAACACCGTGTTTACGTTCACGTTCCAGTGGTGTCGCGGGACTACAGCAGGTACGGCAACACTCAATAACCAAAACAGTGTAGGGACACAACTGTCTACACTTATTAACTGAACATGTTTGATTGATTGATTGATTGATTGAATACTTTATTTAGAAGTTTGCAGAGAAAAAGCACATGAAAGTACAAGTCCATGAAAGCCTAATGGCTTGTTCCTTATGAACTAAATTCATAGTGACATTAAATGACAGACAGATACACTACTATGCAGAACATATAAACAGTTTGAATAAAAAAAAAAAAAAAAAAAAAGTAGAAAAAGAGGAGTACAGGCGGTTAGGTTATGACTTTTACAGGGGCAAGTTTTGAATTGCAGCCTCCTGAAGGTACTCTTTTAGGGTAGTTTTAAAGGTGAGTAGGGTTTTACACTCCTTCACTACTTTTGGTAGGGCATTCCACATTTTTGTTGCATAGCAGGAGAACACATTCAACCCCTTATATGTGCCAAATCTGGGCTGGACGTGATCGGTGGAGCTACCTCTGGTGTTGTGATTGTGGACTTCATTTCCGTTTTTGAAGTACTTTGACAGGTACATGGGGATCTTCACGTTGTGGTGTATCTTGTAGACCAGGCCCATTGCAAGTTGCTGTACTCTATCCTCTACCTTGAGCCATCCCACCTTAGCAAAGTGAGCAGGGGTTAGATGAGTTGAGTTGTAGGTTTAAGGTCAAGTAGTAGCCTTACCAGTTTGTTTTGGGATGTCTGGAGCCTTGTTTTTAAAGCCTTAGTGGTGTTATGGTACCATGAGGAGCATGCATAGTCAAAGTGACCGTGGATGCTACCCATCCCATAGAACACACAATAGAACACAAATTGGAAATAAGTGTTTCATTACACTCCACAGCAGTGTCTATCCTGGGTGTAAGTTATTGTGTTGAGCTGAGTGTGTGTGTGTGTGTGTGTGTGTGTGTGTGTGTGTGTGTGTGTGTGTGTGTGTGTGTGTGTGTGTGTGTGTGTGTGTGTGTGTGTGTGTGTGTGTGTGTGTGTGTGTGTGTGTGTGTGTGTGGTTTTTGTACGTAACACCATACATGGGCAACCAGCGCCCCCCACGTTCACTTAATGCAGCCTGCAGGTTAATATCGGAATACTGATATATTATTGATTTTAGCTGTTACAATTCCAAACATTACCCGCTTTAATCACTTCAGTCTAGTAGCTTAATGACTAATATTAAAATTCTGTTGTCTTTTTATGGCCAATGTATTTGTATTTAAGTTCATAAAGTTAACATTAAGTATAAATAAATGCATTTGAAATTAAATAAAAATATAACTTTTCAATTCAAAAATAGCAAAACAAAAATCAGGATTCCAATAAAAAAATAGTAAAAATAGCAGATCTACAAGCTCAAAACGTGTTGCACTGCGACACGTTTTGAGCTAGTAGATCGGATATTTTTGCTACTTTTGTGTGACGTAATGGCGAAAATAGTTAAAATACGTAGATAAGAGGTGTCTGTCCGACAGTACTGTATATGCGATATGGCCCTCTGGAGTGAGCGTGGAAATATAGTGGCCCTTTCCATCATCAAAGTTGCCCACCCCTGGGTTATACACATAAATGTGACCATACTGTACACATTGAAAAGCCAAAACCACATGGTCACCGCAGTTCGAGGATTACACAAGAAAGTCCTGAGACTTATTTCCGTTGAGGTCCTCTTACAGTTAACAGTCAATACATTAAAATACATTACAGTACAAAACATGTAACTAACGTCACACTACAAAGACACAAGTAACATACACAGTACAGCCACAGTACACATTACACTTTACGCAACAATACAAAAACATTAGACATACACAGTACATGCATACAAACAATACAAAAACACAAGTAACATACACAGTACACATATACAAACAAGTGCTACCTTATCTTTCCTAGTCTAAAGACCCTCTATAGGGGAACCTTTTCTGATAGACATGATTTAGTTTTCTGCTTAAAAGTCCTCAGATTGGTTGTCAGTTTGACACTGTTTTCGAGGTCATTCCACTGTGTGGCTCCTATGTAAGTAAATGATTCTCTGCCAACTTTACTTTTTTCACATCTGCTACACTGGCTCTGGTGAAACTTCGCTTCTCTGAGTAAAACATGTCTTTAAAAATATGGGGACCTCGCCATTATTATCTTATGAACCATGGTCAATCTGGCCATGGTTACCCTGGATTCTACTGGGAGCCAGTTGAGTTCTCTAAACTGGTTCCTACCTATATGGGATCTGGGTTCTAACCCTAGAATGACCCTGATCAGTCTATTCTGAGCTGACTGAGTTGGTTTTGAGGGATTTCATTAAGCCCTCGTACCAAGATGTACATGCGAAATCAAAATGGCACAAAATAAGAGAGTTGGCCACCACCTGTTTTGTCTCCCTATCCATTATCCAAGTTGCTGTCCTTGCCAGAAATTTAGTCAGTGCGGAGACTTTGTTCAATACCTTGCTGGCCATATTTCGGCCATCTAGGTTACCCTCCAAGATACAACCCAGGTATTTCACCGATGATTTTGCTGCAATGTTGTCCGAATTTAATTTGACCTTGAATTCCGGGCTCTTTCCTAATTTGATTTTAGAGCCAAACAGAATTGATTCTGACTTCCCTGTGTGTAAAGATAACTTGTATCTATAAGCCAGGAATGAACATTTTTCAATTCCTCACTCAGTGAACTCTAAAGGGATTGTAGGCAACATTAAGCCTAAAATTTATATATATATATTTTGCATTTTTTCCCCTCTATCAGCCACTATATAATGATGCTGGGGTGTTTTCCTGCATTGAAACACAGTCCTCTTTCTGAAATCCGTATTTTCCCTACTGTTTATGTTTGTCCGGGGCGTAAATTAACGCACGCATGTGCGCATCCGTGCGCGTCCGTGTCCGTGTGAACTTTTTACTTTCGGTTTTAAAACGCTCTTAAACTTCTTTTTTGAGGCACAGAATTTACTTTTCAGATAGCGTTTGGATAGAATTTAGTTGTTTAACTTCATATATGTGGTCAATTTGTCATGAAAGAGCCTATTTAAAAATAAAAATGCAGAGAACCGGCAGGGGCGGGCAGTTCCGCGAATTGTATCCGAATAAAGCAACCTATATTCGGTATGGCCCGTTTAGAAGTCCTCCCTGCGTCACGCCCTGGTGGTCGGGGAAACGAACTGCTGGAGTTTTTGTCTTTGTTTATCTCTGAACTTGCCTACAATCCCTTTAACAATAATTTATTTTGTTTTGTGCCCTGTGCTACCCTGGTTCTTTATCTCCCTCCTCTTAATTTGCTTCCAGGTACCAGTTGCTGACGTGTGGGGGGTAAGTGGCAGGTTATAACAGGTCATACAGATACATGAAAGATATTGTTTTTTGTTTGTTTGGATTCAATTTAGTTTTGAAGTTTGTTTGAGTTGGTAACTTGTTTTGGTGTTCCTGTTGGGACACCGTTCTTATGGAGGGGGGTGTAACGCCCTCCCACTGGGTCTACCAGTGCTAGTCTAGTTGTGGATGCCTGGTAGGGGGGAGCTGGGAGGCCATCGGCTCTGATCTGGAGCACCTGAGCCTATTGCTCTGAGGGCTTTAAAAGCAGTCCTCTTCCTGTCAGATTGTCTCCCCACTCCCCTCAGGTTGTTCGTTAAACTGCCTTGGTTTACACCTTGCAACAGTCACACTGCACATACACTCGCACCCATACACTGCCTACATACACACTGTGACACTGATGGTCATTCATATTTACTGACATGTTAGGTTTGCAGTTGTTTATTTAGTCTTTAATTTAATCTTTAAATAAAGACATTTTATATACTTTTAACTGTGCCTGTGTCTCCCTTTTGTTGCAACCTTGAGTCTGGTTGTAACAGGTACATGTAAATATGTAGGTGATTTGTTCATTTGCATTGATCTCTCTCCCCATCTTCCCCATGCCCCCTTCTTCCCTTTCTCTCTCTGGAAATAACAAAAACGATGGAACTTGCCCAAACACGAATTTCACCCACTGTTTTACACCTGTAAACCTGTGATGTGACGATTGCTGAAGCAATGCAATGCTTGGTAATACTTATTTTTATAAATGGAATACATTAATGGTACACATCCCACGTAAAAGTTTTCAGTGGTGCACAGTAAAGACCATATTTACAGATAAAATAAGAACACATTTATATATATATATATATATATATATATATATATATATATATATATATATATATATATATATATATATGCATTTCACTGAATATGAAATAAAAAAACAATCAAACCTTAACAAAGTAAATAAAGGTTATTGTTGTGTGAGTGAGGGCTGATTTAAGCGATCACACTTGGCCTGAAACAAAACTAATTAGACTCTGAGTTGCCAACAGACGTGGTGTCAGATATTTTAACTAAAGCTGTAACAAAAGTCAGGATTGAAAATTTTGTTTTTATATTTGGTGTAGGGCTGTCACGATTTGTGTCTAGTTCTGTTTTCCTGTTGTGTTTTCTTGTGTTCCTAGTTATGATAGGTGTTTTGCGTTACACTCTGTGCACCTTTATTTTGTAGTATTGTTATAGTGTCCTGGTTTCTTCTGTTGCTGCTGTTACCTGTCTTGTCTCACCAGTCCTGTAATTGGTCAATGTTTTGCACCTGTGTCCTTTGAGTTGTAGCCTATCCCTGTGTTGATTGTCAGTTTAGTTCACCTGTGTCTAGTTAGACCTTGTCTATTTATACTCCCCTGTTTCTATTGAAATCTGATGAATGTAGTCACTGTGTTCAGTCCTGTTCCCTAGTGTTGTCACTATAATATACAGCTTGAATTCCTGGTGTTAGTTTCTTAGTGCTTTTTCTAGTGGTTCCTCATGCCTGTCCCTAGTGTTTACTTCCTTGTTATTCCGTGAATAAAACCGTCTGAACTGTTCTGCCTCCGCTCCACTGTCTGCATTGTACCGTGACAATGACAGTGGTTCTATGGCTTCTTGAGGGGGGTACAAATGGACCCTTACAGATAGATGTAACTCTGGTCCATTTGGTTCCATTTGTACATAGAGTATGTGGGTCCGTTAAATTAAAAAGTCTGAGAACAACTAGTGTAAGGATTCAACTTGAAAAATGTTTATGGCAAAATAAGAGCAATTGGGGGTGTTTAACAGTTGCACAATGAGAACTTGAATGTGCTCTTACACTGATATGTTATCATTGGGGAGTTGCACACGTGTGGTTAATGCAGACTTTTAGTCAAAGGTCCAATACTGATATTTTCACAAAATGATACCACCCAAGGTGCCCTAACATGCCCGGATCTGTGTATATCATCATTTCCAAGACCATTTGTTTCCAAAAATATTGTCTAGAAGCCATATGGCTTTTAGACAATATTTTTTGGAAACAAATGGTCTTGGAAATCAATGGTACTGCCTGCCACCCAGTAACGGAGTGTGCATCAATGCTCATCTAATACTATAACTTCTGAAGATCACTGTGCATTTCAAAACATACCTGGATAAAGCGATCACTTTGTAATTGTAATTTAGACAATGTTGAGTGTATTAGACTAGCTCTTACAGCTGAGATCCGCTACTACAAGAGACAGAAAGCTACACACAGAGATTTTATTCACGTTCAAAGACACTCCTCTTTTGTCTTATTGAAGTTGTATACGAAAGCCAGCTGATATCAGAATTGCCAAGCAAAAAGCCTTGGATTGAAACTTGATCTACAAAGGAATGCATAGTTTTTACAGTGAGGTTGGTGGAAAAAGTACGACATTGTTTTACATACAACAAGTATCTATACTGCAATGTAGAAATACTCTGTTAAAGTAAAAGCCTGGTAATCAAAATGTACTTGTGTAAAAGTACAAAAGTATTGGCATCAAAATATACTTAAAGTATAAAAAATAAAAGTACTCATTATGCAGAATGTCCTGTTTTACAAGGTATCATACTGTATGTATAAAATGTATCAAAATCCTTTGAAAATAGCAGATCTACAAGCTCACAACGCGTCACATTATTTCAAATAGCAAGGTATAAATAGGGCTGAAGTGGTTAATGTATGTTTGGAATGACACATTTATCTTTACTCGACTGTGGTTAGTGTCTCCATTATGACACCATATGTACAATATCACTCACATCTTCCACCTTAAGAAGCACTTTGTTATACAATGTTGAAACTAGGCTAGTGTCTACTTACTATTTAAAATGGATTTATTTGCTTCATTCTAGACTGGCACACTGAAACACACTGTACAGATACAGATGTACAGATACCCATTTGGCCTTCTAGGAGGACCAAATCCAACTGTTAAATTAATTGAAAAAGGTTTCAATGAAGGATTAACCCTGGTCAATACTCTATGTAGGGCTCTCTATCACCTCATACAAAGATGAGTGTAGGTAAAGCCTCGGTTGTTGAAGAGGTTTCGAGCTATTCTGAACACAAACTGACAGTAAAACTGCTCTACTGTACTACAAATAAAAAAGCAAAACTGACTATTTTACTGTTCTCTGTAAATTGCAGAAATAAATGACCCCTTGAAGTTCTTACTCCTACTCATGAAAATAATTATGCTATTCTTGTCGTCTCAGCACTTTAACATAATTTAAGTAAAGATCACGTCTTCAAACCATGAATCAGTTGGGTTGTATTTATTGAATCCAAGGAACAATTAATGCATAGATACAATGAATAGCTGTAGAAGGAATGAGGGAATGGGAAGAGAGGGAGCGGGGATGAGGGGAGGTATAGGGAGGAAGGATGGAGAGGAGAGGGCGGGGGGCCGAGGCACTCTCTGGGTTTGGTTATACACAGGCTAAAATGTAATTTAGATAGCATATTATGTAGACAAATGCCAGGTTCATTTTGTAGACCTTGCATCATATAGGGTGTATAGTTTCAATGTACAGATTATTGTTTTTTTGATATTACTAGACCATACCCGTGGGGGGATATGCGCACATGATCTGGCAACCCGGGAGCCAGCAAACACAAAAACGCTAATAAACAGCGGCTTTCGCAGTTCCATGCGCATGGTAATGGTCAATGGCTGTCTGCAATTTGAGATCAATAGCTCCAGCCACTGAGGAGAACCGGGCAGAACAATTTTTGGAACCCGGGAGCCAGCGAACACAAAAACGCTAATAAACAGCTGAGATTTAGTGATATCGAAAAACGGGTTTTGCAGTTCCATGCACATGGTAATGGTCAATGGCTGTCTGCAATTTGAGATCAATGGCTCCAGCCACTGAGGAGAACCGGGCAGAACAATTTTTGGAACCCGGGAGCCAGCGAACACAAAAACGCTAATAAACAGCTGAGATTTAGTGATATTAAAAAAAACGGGTTTCGCAGTTCCATGCACATGGTAATGGTCAATGGCTGTGTGCAATTTGAGATCAATAGCTCCAGCCACTGAGGAGAACCGGGCAGAACAATTTTTGGAACCCGGGAGCCAGCGAACACAAAAACGCTAATTAACAGCTGAGATTTAGTGATATTGAAAAACGGGTTTCGCAGTTCCATGCACATGGTAATGGTCAATGGCTGTGTGCAATTTGAGGTCAATAGCTCCAGCCACTGAGGAGAACCGGGCAGATTTTTTTTTTGGCTCAGACGTTTGGTCTCAGAGGTTTGTGGAATTATAGGAGGATACTGCAGGGTTCCCCAATTAGTTTTCCCCAAGGGCCAAATTATGGCTTGGGTACCAAGCTGAATTGTTTGTTTTTTTCTCTTTTTTTCCCTCTAATCTAGCTAATTTGACGCTGTTATTTTAGGCCTGGGATTCTTGTGTTGAGGGTCACACAAGGAAAAATGTGTCCATGAGCCAGAGCCCCAAAATTGAGCAATTATTATCGAAAGAGTGGGCAAAACCAAACCTATATTAAATTGTTCGGAGGGTCAATACGAGTAAATAAATGTATGATAACCTCACCACAGGAGCAGCTTTTTCATGGTTATCACACATTTTGTAATTTTCCCCATACGTACACGACAGGTCAAAAAATTACAACATTTTAAAAAGAGTTATCATAATGAAACTTTCTGAGTTGATTACTTACATGAAGACGATGATTTATCGTATTACAAGTTTTCTCAAATTGTATATTTAAATATGCAAATTAGGCAAGGAAAATATGCCCAAATTTGCATAACTTTCCAGAATCAACATTGGACAAAGCCAGAGTCAACATACTTATTTCATTTTGTTAAGATGTTGGAGTCAATGGTTTTTAACGAGGGAATATTCAATATCTGGCTCAATTTTGGGGCTCTGGCTCATGGACTAAATGCCTAATTTCATACACTGCATGATGGATAGCCACTGCCAACTGTAGTACCATCCAAATTAAGGCAAGGGAATTCATGCACCAAAGCCATCGCAAGGGCTTTCTTGGTGTCATTAGATGGCGTTTCACCATTGGTTTCCAGCAGGTGAGATACAAGTAGTCTTACAAGTTGCTTTCTCTGATTGTTGGTGATGGAGCGCTTTTCTTCCAAACTCTGTAATATTTCTTTCCCCTGAGCAGTGCCTTGAAGAATCGAGCGAATTGCAAATGATGGTTGCAGGTTAAGAGTCACAGTCAGGAGATTTCCTGATGTGGATTCCTCCACTGGTGCTACTGAAGTGTCTGCAGAACTTGGAGAACCCTCTGCAGAACTTGGTGTGTTAGAGGCAATGGCAGTCCAAAAGAACGCCTGCAATCATCTTCGTGGCACTGCCAGAATGTTGAAGCACTAGTCATGCCATGCACTGCCCTCAAATGATGAAACAGACTCTTAAGCTTCACCGGGTATGACTTGTTTGCAGCGGAAGCATGTATATGCCATCATTACCTACTGTGGCTGACCCTTCTTAAAAGGGCAAGGCAAGGTATGAAACAAATAAGTGGACAGAGCAGAGAAGAAACTAAAACCTTTTACTAACAAGTTCCTTGTGATGTTTCTGGAATTTCACACGATGTCCAGTTTTCGGTATCAGCGAGGCAATGGCAGTGGCATCCAACAGACGGAATCTCTCCTCATCAACTTCCTGGTCTTTAAATGTGTCGATCAAGTTCTCAAGATGCCATGCAGCCAATGTCTCTGTGACAAACGTGTCCATGGTCAAACCCTCACATAGATGTCCGTCGTCCCCCTTCTGACCCGACTCTAGCGCGCGCCCGAGCTGCACAAACACACACACACACACACACACACACACACACACACACACACACACACACACACACTCCCTCATTCTTTCTCTCTCACACAAAGCTTGTCTGTCTGTCTGCCTGCCTGCCTGCCTGTGACACACACGCACACACACACACACACACACACACACACACACACACACACACACACACACACACACACACACACACACACACACACACACACACACACCCTGTTTGTTTAGACTACTTTTGGGTACGGATGTCAGGACACCCCCCTTTCGGGGGCTACCCTTTCTGAATAGGTTAGAGAGAAGCTGTGACCACTGTTGGTGTTCAGAGGGTGCCCACTTTACCAATATGTCTTGATATTTTTGATTTAAGCTTTATTTCAAAAGTATGATTTTTTACCCTGAGATTGGGGACAATCATATTTAACCAACTTTTTGGGACTTGGGCGGGGCTTATTTCACACAACAGGAAGTCACCTTTGGGGCTTTGGTCTATACACACAGCCTACTTTAAGCCACCTTTGGGGTTCTGGGGACATATCCTGGCTGCTCTATACTGCACTTTTCAGTGATATCATCTGTTATGCTATGCCACTAAAATGTGGAATGCCCTACCAAGAGCTCTAAAGGAGAATAAATCCCTACTCTCCTTCAAAACCACCCTAAAAGAGCACCTACAGGAGGTTGCAAATTGAAACTGGCCCCTGTAAAAAAAAACATAGCCTCCCACCCCCCTCCCCCCCTGACCTGTTTCACTGTAAATAGTCCTCTTCATTTATTTATTTTTGTAAATAACTTACATGCTGTTCCACATAGTGTTGCTGTTTATCTGATCAATGTTTCTATGAATTGAGTACAAAGGACCACAATTGAAACAAGCTTGGCTTTTTGTGTAGATCATTTTAGCAGACCTTGTATTCTAAACTGTACTGTTTTATGCTTTTTGTTTGCAAACTGCTAATAAAGTATTCAATCAATCAATCAATCAATGCCTTCTCTGTATTGTCACTTTCCATGTCACTGTTCAAAAAGAACTAGGGCCTGTTTCACAAAGGGTAGATTGGGATTTAGCAGATATCCTGGTTTAAACAAGCCAGGCTCAGCCATGACTCGGTTTCACGAAGGAAATCCCGCTTTAGTTATCATGGAAACTTAGCTGTGAAGTTAGCTTGCTCCGGACCAGGATAACAGCCAAGCTTTATTAATCCTTGTCCTGTTGTTCAAGTTTTGTGAAACAGCTTTGGGGTATTAGGCTATACACAAACTACTGTAAGCCACCTTTGAGGTATTAGGCTATACACAAACTACTGTAAGCCACCTTTGGGGTATTAGGCTATACACAAATTACTGTAAGCCACCTTTGGGGTATTAGGCTAGTATACACAAACTACTGTAAGCCACCTTTGGGGTATTAGGCTATACACAAACTACTGTAAGCCACCTTTGGGGTCTTAGGCTAGTATACACAAACTACTGTAAGCCACCTTTGGGGTATTAGGCTATACACAAACTATTGTAAGGCACCTTTGGAGTATTAGGCTAGTATACACAAACTACTGTAAGCCACCTCTGGGGTATTAGGCTATACACAAACTACTGTAAGCCACCTTTGGGGTCTTAGGCTAGTATACACAAACTACTGTAAGCCACCTTTGGGGTATTAGGCTATACACAAACTACTGTAAGCCACCTTTGGGGTCTTAGGCTAGTATACACAAACTACTGTAAGCCACCTTTGGGGTATTAGGTTATACACAAACTATTGTAAGGCACCTTTGGAGTATTAGGCTAGTATACACAAACTACTGTAAGCCACCTCTGGGGTATTAGGTTATACACAAACTACTATAAGCCACCTTTGGGGTCTTAGGCTAGTATACACAAACTACTGTAACCCACCTTTGGGGTATTAGGCTATACACAAACTATTGTAAGCCACCTTTGGGGTATTAGGTTATACACAAACTACTATAAGCCACCTTTGGGGTATCAGGCTAGTATACACAAACTACTGTAAGCCACCTTTGGGGTATTAGGCTAGTATACACAAACTACTGTAAGCCACCTTTGGGGTATTAGGCTATACACAAACTACTGTAAGCCACCTTTGGGGTATTAGGCTAGTATACACAAACTACCGTAAGCCACCTTTGGGGTATTAGGCTAGTATACACAAACTACTGTAAGCCACCTTTGGGGTATTAGGTTATACACAAACTACTGTAAGCCACCTTTGGGGTATTAGGTTATACACAAACTGATAGATTGTGGGGTCTACTTTTCTCAAATCACAAACACAGGAAGTACATTTTGGGGTCAATGCATTTTATTAATTGTAGGATATATCTTTTTAACTTAACGCAGATGTACAAGCTCCTGTGAAGACATGCAGCACATTAAACCAACAGCTACGTATTAGCCACTCTGGATAGTTGACAAAAGGTCATTTCTGGGCCTTGATAATGGTGCAAACTGGACTATATAAAGGGATATGTTCAGATTAACCACATGAACTCCAGCGTTTCTATTCTGGACATATCAAAATAAGCGAGCAGTCGACACAAATAGGCAAAATTCAAGACCAGTATAACATGCACCCCCACAACAGCACATTTTCCTCCAGCCCCATTAACTCACTCACTGCCAATGACGTGTTTTGACATTTGTTTGGGAAAAACACATGCACCATTCTTTACAGTTTGGCTGCACAAGTGTTACAACTGGTACATCTTTGTGTTACTGTCTTACTGAGCTTATTGTTGTTTGGATATCATGGAATACCAATTTCTTGAAAGTCTGAGGTCTCATTATTCCGGCGCGCGGTTAGGGTTAGAGATGGTGTTAGCAATTGGGGAGATTTATCATACAGTGTTGTTTTTTTTATTACTTTTTTTTTTTTTTTACTTTTTAAAAAAAAATTTTATTGGGGAGAGTCGGACGAATGCAACGTTGGAGTAATGAGACTCCGGAACAACGCTTATGACTGTTTTTTTTTGTCTGTGAATGAGTTAAGAGTTAATTTTTCTCTTCAATGAAGTGATTTGGTTTCTCACAAAGTTCTTTACATCGGTCCACGACCGATCTTTCAGTGCCTCTGGTGCACGTTGGAGACAAAGAACGCAGTTTCTTTTTGGAGGTACAGTACAGGTTTTTCTGAAGTCCATCATATTTTCCTCCACTGCTTTGACTTCCTCTGCTCCCCACCTCCGCCTTGGTTTTTCTGGTGCCTTCTTTCTTGTGGTGCTGGCCACTGGTTCTGCTGAGAAAATTAATGAAACTTAGAAGTGCCATTATCTTCTAGATAAGCCAATGGAAATGCACCATAATCATTCTTTGAGTATATGTATACGTTTTACCTGGTTCTGAAGATGTGCTTTTTCCTTTGTTTGTGCCAGGAGTAACGTGGTCCATGTCTTCTTCAACACTTGAATTGTCCCCTTCAGAGGCTTCCACTTTCTCTGATAAAGCACAAGCACAAGAAAAGTAGAAATAAACTTTTAAAATGTGCAGAAGAATACAATGAATCCAGTATAGCAAAAGATAAGAATCTGACTCAAGTATAGCAAAAACGCAGTTATGACACAGTATTCAAGCATTATTTTAGGTTTAGGCAAATTATCTTGACATTATCCATTGCAAATAGACAAAAATATACATCAAAGCATGGCCAAACCTTCTAGGTCAATTTCCATGTCATCCAATGTCATGCCTTTATACTGCGACAGATTCCCCTTCTCCATAGCAAGTAGGACTTTGCTCATTCTGGCAAGCTGCAGAGTTCCTGAAGGTAGACGGTAGTACTGTCTGTGGACTCTGATGTCATGGCCTAAGAAGTCAGCAAGTTGGTCACACTCATTTTCTTCCAAGTTCAATATTTGAGACATTGTTGCTATGTGTTTTCTGAGTTTTGTTGACGTCAAGGCTTCAGGGCTTTTGGCACCACAGATGTTGGCATATTGCTTCAAGCAATCTCCACCTCTGTATGCAGATAAGGCGTTTGGTCTTGCGAACATGAATAAATTGTCACTGGGCACTTTACATGTCTCACGCGTTTGAATCAGCAGCTCCATTGCTATCACCATTGATGGCTTTAACAGGACAGGGACCATTCTCCCCCTTTTCCCCCTGATCTCCACCCTTGTGAAGATCTCACACATTTTCCTTTCGAAAGGAGTCAAGATTATGGCGAAGTCTTCATTCAACTTCGACTTGTTTCGTGACCTGAAACCATCCAGTGTCATTCGGGAAACCTCTCCTTCTCTTCTCCTGTTGAATGCGATTGCCAAACCAAGTGTGACCTTAGCCAGAGCAGCGTAGTTCTCTGGGGTAGGGGAGATTGATAGCATTTTCTGGTAAATGAGTTGATCATTTTCCATGGAGAAGTTCAACTTCTTGACATCTTCTGTAAATGGTAAAATCTGCGGCTTATTCCACTTCGCCTCCTTAAGCGTGGTTCGTGATCCGGCAGATATGTATTCTTCCCATCTTGTGCTGTGTATCTCTCTATACTTTCGTGCATGTTCTGCTGTGATGTGATCGTTTATCATCATAGCGTTACTCTCAACAATACTGGACAGTTTCTTTAGACTGTGGCCAAGCTTTAGGGCTAATGATGGGATGTCATAGGTGTTGCTTTCAGGCTTGTATCCAGATGCTGATTTCACTGCAGACAGAACATGCATAAAGTTTTGGGGAATGAAGAATTCCTCCATCTTCTTCAGAGGGGTAATCTTTTTCGCCTCAAGAAGCAGTCTTCCAACTTCTCTCATTTTCTGCCTTATGTAGTTGTCATAATTGAAATTCTGATTCTTCAATTTGTTGAACAAATGTTGTCCCAGCTGTAGGATGCACTTGTCCTTCTGGACTAATTGTGACACTTGATCGTAGTTCATCTGAGCAAGAAGCTTCTTTAGACCTTCACTGATTTCAATACCAACAGGTGTGTTAACAGCACACAGGGATCTTTGTCTTCCAACATGGGGTGCTTTATCTCTTGCCTTCACTGGGCAGATTTTTACATGTTTCCATAATGTTTTCTTTGAGTAAAGACCTTGACAATGAACACAATAAATAAAATCTTTAACCGGTTTATTCCTACGTGGTCGGTAACGTGCAGCAAGATGTCCTGTCCCATTTCTCACCACATCTGTATTGTGGGTAAAGTTTCCTCTGTTCCTCAGAATGCTCAGACCATTCCTTCTTTCTTTAGAAAGTTTTGGGTGATACAATGCCTTTTCTTTCCTCCACTTCATTTTTGTGGACAGTTTCAAGGTGTCGAGCGATTTTTGATGTTGCCTTGTGACAATAAAGGCAGTAGTTCCTCTTGTCATACACTCGACGCCCTTGAGTATTTGAGGGAGGCATTTCTTTCTGGACTGTGGGAGTCTGGAGGAACGCTCTCATTGGTTGATTCATCTGAGGTATCGTTGTTATTGGTCAATCTCCTTTTCTTCCCTGAGCTGACAGTGGAGCGCTTCTTGTTCCCTGGGTTTACAGTTGGTCTACTTTTCTTCCCTGGGCTGACTGTGGAGCTCTTGTTTCCTGGGCCAGCTAACCCAGGTATTGCAGGAGTTAAGGGGTATAGCTCTGAATACAGTGAGTCTAACTCAGAATCCGTGTCATTCCTGTCAGGTTTGTAATCTTTATCATTGTAGTCTGAGGGAACACTCTCATCGGTTGATTCATCTGAGGTATCGTTCCGGCTGACTGTGGAGCTGTTTTTCCCTGGGTTTACAGTTGGTCTCTTTTTCTTCCCTGGGCTGACTGTAGAGCTCTTGTTCCCTGGGTTTGCAGTCGGTCTCCTTTTCTTCCCTGAGCTGACAGTGGAGCTCTTCTTGTTCCCTGGGTTTACAGTTGGTCTACTTTTCTTCCCTGGGCTGACTGTGGAGCTCTTGTTCCCTGGGCCAGCTAACCCAGGTATTGCAGGAGTTAAGGGGTATAGCTCTGAATACAGTGAGTCTAACTCAGAATCCGTGTCATTCCTGTCAGGTTTGTAATCTTTATCATTGTAGTCTGAGGGAACACTCTCATCGGTTGATTCATCTGAGGTATCGTTCCGGCTGACTGTGGAGCTGTTTTTCCCTGGGTTTACAGTTGGTCTCTTTTTCTTCCCTGGGCTGACTGTAGAGCTCTTGTTCCCTGGGTTTGCAGTCGGTCTCCTTTTCTTCCCTGAGCTGACAGTGGAGCTCTTCTTGTTCCCTGGGTTTACAGTTGGTCTACTTTTCTTCCCTGGGCTGACTGTGGAGCTCTTGTTCCCTGGGCCAGCTAACCCAGGTATTGCAGGAGTTAAGGGGTATAGCTCTGAATACAGTGAGTCTAACTCAGAATCCGTGTCATTCCTGTCAGGTTTGTAATCTTTATCATTGTAGTCTGAGGGAACACTCTCATCGGTTGATTCATCTGAGGTATCGTTGTTCTTGGTCAATCTCCTTTTCTTCCCCTGGCTGACTGTGGAGCTGTTTTTCCCTGGGTTTACAGTTGGTCTCTTTTTCTTCCCTGGGCTGACTGTGGAGAGCTTTTTCCCTGGGCTGGCTAACTCAGGTTTTGCTGGAGTTAGTGGGGGGCATAGCTCTGAGTCCGAGTCTGAAAAAAGTACAACACTGAGATCATCTGGTATGCTATCAGCTTCATCATAGTCTGAGGGAACGCCCTCATCATTTGATTCATCTGAGGTATCGTTGTTATTGGCCAATCTCCTTTTCTTCCCTGAGCTGACAGTGGAGCTCTTCTTGTTCCCTGGGTTTACAGTCTGTCTCCTTTTATTCCCTGGGCTGACTGTGGAGCTCTTTTTCCCTAGGCCGGCTACTTGAAGTATTGCTGGATGCTCTGATCTCAGTGTTTTTTGGGACTCAGACTCAGAGTCGGGTATGTATTCAGATTCACTGTCGTCTAACTCTAAGGGGACACTCTCATCGGTTGATTCATCTGAGGTATCGTTGTTATTCTTGGTCAAGCGTGTTTTCTTCTGTGGGCCGACTGTGAAGCTCGTTCCCTCCAAGGTATTGTTCTTGTTCTGAAAGAGAAGTAAATTATGGCAAATGTACATTACTTGCAACCTCTGATTGCACAGATACATATTGTGAAATTAATACTTGATAAGCCATAAGTCCATAAATTGTCACTTTATAAATGTGCAGACACCCTGGATACACTTATACTGTAAGTTAAGTTAGTTTACTGTTGAATGAGATGTTGCACATTAATCATCTGGGGAAATGACATCATTGGGACTTTGAGGGTGTAAAATAATGGTCAGTTTTCCTTTGTTTACCCTGTAAACAACCATTATTTCTCATTATAATTAACATTCTTTGCATTGAAACGATTTCAAAATAAAGTATTATGACAGTGTTCAATCAAAATTACTCACAATATGATCCAAATGTGCCAGCTGTTGATCCAGCAGTGCACGCTGATGTAAGAGAAAGGTTCGCTGTCTCTCAATAGCAGTGCATTCTTCCTCTGTAGCCTTGTGCCGATCAAAGCATTCGTCATGATGCAGTTTCAGTTTAGCCACCCTGATCTGAAATGACTGGAACAATCACATCAAAGTAGAGTAGTTAAAAATGACTTGGATAACAATCAAACTTTTACCACCCAGATAATCAACCCTTTACCACTCAATAACCCGAATGTCTTTGTTTTCAAGACTGAGGCAACATAGTTTAGCGTTTTACTCATTGTCTTAGAAGCAATTCAGTTTAATCTTTAAATCAACCGAACTCAAGGGCTGCATGCTAAGCCCCTGTCCTGTTTTTTTCTCTTGGCTGAAAACGCTAGCTCTAAAATATCAGCTGTTGTGCATTGTGAGCTTGAGGATCTATTTTTGTCCCCATTCGGGGCCAAACATTCAGCAGGAATAACACATCTACATTGTGAACTTGTAGATCGGCTATTTTCAGTATTTTTGCTCTTCTTTAGCGAAGAGCAAAAACAGAAGTGGACGCCTTCAACCAAGTATAAAGGGTTTAAGTTGTTAGATATTGGTCAATTCCACACCTTCAGTATACAAACCACTGAGACACACACAGTAGGGACTGAGGCCAGATGTTCTCTTCCCCGTACGTACCCGAGTAACCTTCTCTGCGACGACGTCCGTGCGATCTTTCACCTTGGAATGGCAGAGCACCTCCACCAATGGAGTCGGTGGGGACAGGTGCTCAGTGCCCCTACTGGATGGTCCCCCACTCGTCACCAGGTCCGAGTCAGACATGGAGCTGTACTGGTCTGCAAGTGCAAAGATAAGACGTTAGACCAGGGGTAGGCAACCTTAGGCACTGGTGCCAACATTGGGGGGGGTGATCACTGGAATAAGTGTGAGGGGGAGGATTTTTCTTTTAAAATAAAATATTCAAAGACAATGTCAATTTAAAGAAAATGTCAATTAAATTAAGTCCCCTCACATCTTGCAAATGACATCCTGCACATAATTCTACACTCATGCAAACTGACCACTGTACTGTATCCATAGATAGACTACTATACTAGTATGAAGCCTGAATTTGCAAGATGTTTTTCCGCTATCTTTGAGTATTCTTTTTAATAATACTATCCTCTTCCATACCTGAGGCCGGGAATCCAGGGAAATCTTCCTCATCGCTGTCCTCTTTAAACATTTGGAGGATCTGTTGAAGCAGTTCTTTGTCCATGGCTTGAGTTGGACTCATAATGCAATGACCACTACTGTATCCATACGTTTGTTTAGGCAACTTTTAGGGAAATTGTTCAGAATACACACCAGTTGATTGGGTACAGCTTGACAATCGGGGACGAAATTTACCGTCCCCAAAGGGAAATCCTTATATTTCATTACACAATCATATTCCCCGTGCTCCAAACTACTATACTAGTATGAAGCCTGAATTTGGAAGATGTTTTTCCGCTATATTTCAGTTCTCTTTTTAATAATACTATCCTCTTCCATACCTGAGGCCGGGAATCCAGGGAAATCTTCCTCATCGCTGTCCTCTTTTAACATTTGGAGGATCTGTTGAAGCCGTTCTTTGTCCATGGCTTGAGTTGGACCACATTGGAGAGAGGAAAATATAACAATAAACAGTTTTAATAATCAATATTCAATCATAAACAAATGTTTGTCATAATGCAATAAAGAAAAATGCCCAAGTGAGATACCCCTACCAGAGGTAGGATTCTTGTATAAAAGTATTTTACTGTAAAAGTGGTGAAATTGATATATAAAGTTATACACCCCAAACAAAAAATAAAGCCTGTCCATCTGGGGGTTGAGGCATATAAATTCATGTAGATTACAGTATTTGGCTCCACCTGTTCTGTCTGCATCTTATTGCCTACGTGGGCTTCTTCATAAACTGACAAGTAAATCATTGCAAATATTTTGGAATGTGTAGATGAGAAGGACCTTGCCAAATCAAGTAGCTAATTAGCTAGCTGAAGAGTGACCTAGCTTAACGTTTCATTTAGTGTAACAGAGCTGTCCATTTCACCAGAATGGAACAGTGCCTTAATTAGTTTCACTGGAAACAATATTGTACAGAGAGCCTAACAAGTGTACGTACAACATAGATACTGTACAAATTCTGTGTTTTAACGTTTTAACCACAATGAAGTTTGATCTACAAACATTCCAAATTGTGTCACTGTGGTAAAGATTTGGAAAAAATAAAGAAATGAGATCCATAAAAAAAAAAAAAACGCTCATTTGTTGGAAGGCCAGTACAAGACCAGAACATCTAACAGCCATCATGACTGGTACAGGTAAGAGTACCAGAGACTATGTCCTTCATGCAGCATCAGCGAGAAAGATGAGTGGTTGCTCTCGTACCCATATCTTTGTGTATGATGCCAAATATCATAAAAGCTGCCTTAAACACCACAGCTCTACATCTAAATATAGCAGCTGCCAGACAAAACAAAAAAACAGCAGCAGACCCCTATCTATGGCAAAGCTTCTAAGTTCACTGAAGTCATTGACAAAACTTTTCTCTAAATAAATTGAAGTGATAGCACTAAACTAAGGGTTATGATGACATACTGAAGACACTGGTCCATGCCTTTCTCAATAGATCTGCAGTTCTACAGTGTACTGTATGTATTATTGCGAACGCAGCGGAAGGAGGCGCGCCTCCGCGCGCCTCCGCGCAAGTGGAGCTTACTATGAAACCGTGCTCGGGTTGTGTCTCTGTATCTCTGTGTGCAGTATGTGTGGCTCAAATCCTCAGCCCTGTGTGCAGCCAAGTAAATGTCCAATATAGACGTACCATACATCAAATGAAAGGTCTTTGAAAACTGAACACACCTGTCAAGGTTGCGTTTAAGCCCGCCCCTTCCCCCGGAAGCCACGCCCCGGAGAAGGCTCCTAAAAACTCCCCATTGAAACCCCATGTTAAATGAAAAGTGCCCGAATCGCTCCGAAACTTTTTCTACCCCCCCTAAGTGGGGGTCTACGAACAAATACTTCGGGCTCGGATTTTGGCTCCGCCCCCCGGAAGTGGGTGAAACAGGCACTTCAAACACTTTGTTGAATTGTTCAAAAACATTCAAAGTTATTTTTTTGTGAATTACGCATAATTTATTTCTATTTTTTATATATTTTTTTATTGGTTACTTTTTTTTAGATGATTTCTTTTCATTATTTCTTTTTTTTGGCGTTCGCTTCCCGCGTTCGCGCGTCTTACTTGTTTGCCTCTCATAAAGAGCTTGACTTGCCTGGTGTGTGTTCAAAGTATTCTGTCTCTTCTGGCTTTTCATGGAGATGTGCAGCTTCTCTCATTACATATCCAATGGGCACACTTCAGACTTTCCGTGTCATTCTACAAATTGTAATGCTGGATGAGCTTTTCCAGGATCTTTATGTAATGTGTTGTATCATCTAATTCTTCCTCAGACCTCAGCGTCTTCAGTATGTCACCATAACTCTTAGTTTAGGGTCATTTAATTTATTTCGAGAATTATTTTTGTCAATGACTTCAGTGAGCTTAATAAAAAGCTTTGCCATAGATACTGGTCTGCTGTTTTTTGTTTTGTCTGGCAGCTGCTATATTTAGTTGTGGTGTTTAAGGCAGCTTTTATGATTTGGCATCATACAAAGATATGGGTACGAGAGCAACCACTGATGTACAACTTCCATCAACCTTTCTGATGCTGCATGATAGACCTGTACCAGTTATCATGGCTTTCAGATGTTCTGGTCTTGTACTGGCCTTCCCACAAATGAAACAATCTTTTTGTATGTTAAATTTTTTTTGTATCAACCCTACTTGGTGCATGCATGCTCTCACTGTTGTTTTTATTACTGGAATAGTTTGCCCTACATGATGCATGTGATACACTTAATTTTGAAAGAAAGTATATCATCTGTATTATGGAGACAGGGTTTTATGAACATCATCATCTCTCTGAGCAACATTTAGTGTGCATTGAAGGCCTTTTGCAGTGGGCTTTTTTTTTTTACAAATGGATCTTGTTGCTTTTTCTAAATGTTTACCACAGATGATGCAAAGATTTGGATCCATACACTGTCAAAGGATGGAAACAGGCCTATAGTTGCCAGGATCTAGTTTGCTTCCTTTTTTATATAGAGGGATTACTCTTGCCAACTTGAATTCTTGTGGGACGTGACACTGAGGTGGGGGAGGGGTGAAGCTGTTGTCCCGCGTCGACGACATGCGGTGGTGCCAGGACATAGAAAAAACAGTGGAAAAATCACCGTATTCCTGTGCTTCCCTCTGAGAGAAACCCTGCGGTTGTCTCGAATCCATGTGGCGCATGAGGAAATCCTCTCGGTGACGATGTTTGTGGGGAAGCCCTTGTGACGTCATCGGCCAGATTCCCTCTGGCGGTGGTGGTCTGTTTGAGAACGTGGGTCTTGGAACCAACCCAGACGTTAACCGGGACAAATAATCCATTCTTGTTTCTCCAGAACTCTGCTGGGGTTCATACTTATCAGGTGAGGTGGTCCGTTGCCAAACAAAGTTATTTGTCTGCATGTTGTGGACCGGGCTTTGTCGAACGCTGCCGTCGCGAGTGAAATCAGCTGGTATGTTGTTTTGGCCATTGAAGTTGTGATCATAGCGTGTCTCCGTGCACTTCACGGTCGGTGGGCCAGGATTAGAGTGTACATTTCCCGTTAACAATAGACTCAAACAAATGATCTTTCTTACTGTTAGGCCGTCAAGCTGGCTTGGGGTTCTTCTCCGTGTTTGTACCGATTTACGCCCGTCGAAAACTTTAAAAAGTAACGTCGGCGCGTCTTGTGGTATATCTCCGTTGAAGCTGCACATTGTGGGATTCGATGAAGATTAATCCTTGCAATATAGCAGCGTAGCACAATACCAGGTAGTTGCTGGCTGTGATGATCCTCTTTAGGCGAAGATGTTGATTTCGCCGCCGAAGAATAGAGCGCGGGGTGGTATGCAGGAGCGAAGAAGAAATGCGACTGTCCGCGTTGAGAGCCATCTCATCATCCTCTGTGTCGTCGACCTCCTCACACCTCTGCTGCTTCTTGCCGGAAGGCTTCCAGCCCTCCTTGGCCTTGTTAAGCTGCACGTCGACGGACAGGGAGAAGTGGCCAAGAGGTCTGTCTCTCCAGCCTGTCTCTCCAGTGGAAGGCCTGAAATCAGAGCCACGGTCCATGCCTCCTGGTAGATGCCAGCTGGTGTTTGGCTTTCCCAGGGGCTTCCTGCTGCTGACTCTGTCCAGGATTACATCAGTGATGAGTGGCAGGCCCTCAGGTTTGATCATGCTGACGTTGATGAACTGTAACTGTAGAAGGAATCCTCTATCATAGTTGATCTTCTCCATGATAATGTCCATCATCACAATCACCATCAATTAGCTTTGATCTGAAAGCCCCAATCGCCTCATACATGTCAGCAACAGTGTGGTTCTTGCCTTGCAGTTGTAGATTGAGGTTATTTAGATGAGACATGATGTCACACAAAAAAACATTTGCCATCGCTTTCTTGTCACTTAAAAAGCGCTGAAATTCTTAGGATTTTTGGCTCTGCTGCAGGCTGGATAAAAACGTCAAAAGCTCCTCGCTCAGGTCACACACCCTCTCCAACACATGGCCCTTGCTAAGCCACCGTACGTCATTATGGAGCAAAATATCTTTGTGTTGCGCAGACATTTCCTCCAACAAAGCCCTGAAAAGGCGATGTTGCAGACTAAAATTTTCACGAACGAAATGTACAAGTCTCGTCACATGCAGTATCCGTCACAGTTTTTTATTTCCCCGCATAGTTTAGCGCACAATACTGACTTGTGAATAATGCAATGAAATGCCATGAGTGCTGGGTTAATGGCAGCAATCCTGCTTACCAAGCCCTTCTGCTGTCCCACCATGGATGGAGCCCCATCAGTCACAATGGAATTAATCTTGTTTTGGGTTGCCCTCAGAATCTTTTTGGGTGCCATTTTACACCACTAACATTAATCTGTTATTCTTATTTATTGTATATCTGCTATTTTTGAATAGCCAACGTATATAAGTATATTGTGGATAAAGGGGTGAAAATGTATTAACACCTTTAGCTGGGGACCCCCTGGAACCCCCTCAAAGACCACTGGTTGAGAACCACTGATTTAAGGGAAATGCTGTAATGACAATACAGGGGCACTTCTATAACTTATCCATTAATTTAGATTAAATAATAATAATAATGAATTGCATTTATATGGCGCTTTTCTAAGTACTCAAACTTACTCAAAGCGCTTTACAATGGTTCATTCATTCATACAGGGGGGGGCATTGGGAGGTGGAGCGGCGAACAGTCGACGCCAGCGTCCCCACTTTTCCCACATTCACACACCAATGGTGGCAAGCTAGCGCCGACCGAATCATTGGAGGCAATGTAGGGTTCAGTGTCTTGCCCAAGGACACTTCGACATGTGGACAGGAGGAGTTGGGATTCGAACCGCCGACCCACGGATCAATGGACGACCTGCTCTACCTCCTGAGCCACAGCCGCCCTGAAATAGAGTAGAGCAGGGGTCTTCAACAGGGGGTCCTCAAAGTTACTACAGGGGGTCAGCCAAATCATTTTGTGATATGATTTTTTTCATGTATACAAGCGTCATGTGAACCATGGCTAGTAAACAGGTAGTCGCAAAACAACAATGATAGCGACGCGATCAGAGCACATGCAAGCTCGTGCATGTGACGTGCACACGCTTGCCTGGCTGCTCTCCTCTCACTGATTAAATGCAGCCTAGAGTCAGATGGAGTTAAGTCAATGGAGCTAGGGCATGGCGATTAACGGGTGGATTTACCAGCCGCGTGTTATTTTTTCATATATTGTCCCACTTACCATAGATTGAGATCCTCCCGGCTCTTCTTAATCTTCTCTTCGTGAACCTGAATTTTGGCGTCCTGCTCTATATCTTTTTTGTCACCTTCTATCTCCTTTTTGTACCCTCTAATGTTCCAAGCCAACCCTAAAGCACTGACCGCACCCACCGATGCGATGCTATATTTGACAAATTTCCACCATTTCCACACCTTTCTGGCAATGGGCTTCATCTCTGGACGGGAGCGTGCGAAAAGCTTTCCCATCTTGGAGGTAATGTCTCGCAATGAGTTCAAACTTCAAATGTTGCACTTTCAGCGCGTTATCTGTGAGGTACGTTAGAGAAGAGCTCTGATTGGTGGAGCGTCCTCCGCTCCACCAATCAGGTCGCTCTATCACACCGGCAGCGCGCGCGTCAACGTCATCAGGATCTTGCTGACCTTTGCAAGCTGCAAGGTCTTCTCAGGCAGGCGGTAATATTCTCTGTGGACTCTGATGTCATGGCCGAGAAATTTGGCCAACTGGTCCATCTCTGTATTTGACATGTTTAGCACTGTTGACAAGGTTGCGGCATGCTTTCGCAGCCTGGTCAATGTCAGTGCCTCGGGACACTCAGCACCACATTGCTTTGCAAAGACACGGAAGCATGCTGACCCTCGGAAGTGCGTCATGGCCCCTGGTAGTGCAAACATGTGTTCGTTGTCTTTCAGAACCCCACAAGCTTCTCTCTGTGACACAAGGAGTTCGATGGCATTCAGCATTTTAGGAGTGAAAAGAATTGGGACTGGGCGATTACGCTTTCCTCTGACAATAATCCTCGTGAAATGTCTGCAGAGATTCTTCTCCAGTTCGGAGAGTGCCCAATCCAGATCACTATGTGGATCAGAAGTGTCTCTTGATAGAAATGCAGATACGGGCATGCTTGACACCTCTCCCTCCCTGCGCCGGTTAAAGACGATGAGCTGGACGAGACACACCTTTGCCAGCTCCCTCCAGACTTTTTCAGAGGGACATTCAGAGAGGCATTCGTACCATTTATCTTGCTCTTGAGTGAGATATTGGTGCAGTTTTTGGACATCTTTGGTGAAGGGTATGACACAGGGCACATTCCACTTTGCTTCCCTGAGGTTCCTCAGTGCTGTAGCTGAGATCAGCTCAGGCCACTTTTCCCGATGGACCGCTTCAAAGTCGCTGGCATTCTTAACAAGCTTTTCATCGTTTGAGATTAAACCCGTAGCTTTTAAGAGTTTGCTTATTTTAACTAAGGAGTTCCCAAGTTTGTTTGCTAGTGATGGAATCAAGAACTTGTTTGATTCACTCTCATACCCGCATGTTAACTTGACAGCTTTAACAGTCTCCATGTACTTTTTTGGATTAATGAAATCTTTCATATTTTTCAAGGAGGTCACTCTCCTGGCACATTGAATCAACCTTCCCAATTCTCGCATCTTCTCTCTGACTTGCTGTTTATTCTTTGCTGATGTTCCTTTTATTCAGCAAGTGTTGCCCAAAATCAATAATGACTTGGTCATTTTTTATTATGTTTGAGACCGGGTCAGGATTCACGGAAGTAATTACCTCCCACAACTTTTCAGTTGTGTATGTACACATAGATTGAACACGGTTCTTGCCTGGCTTGGGGGCTACTGATCCAGGTTTGTCTGGACATATACGTATGTGTCGCCACAGGGCTTTGCGTGTGAAAAGTGCTTGACAATATGCACAGTGCATAAAGTGCTCTCCCTGTGTCTTTTTAGGAGGACGTTTAAATGGCACTAATTCTCCCTTTCCTGACCTCATAACAGAGGCATTATGAACATAGTTTCCTTTGTTTCGAATAGAATCTAACAGTCTTTTTCTTTCCTTAGATCTTATTGGAAAGCTCAGAGCGCGAGCCACATCAGATATATCTTGATGAGCATGTTCTAAATGCCTTGCCATCTTTGCATAAGGCTTAGAACAATACAAGCAATAATGTCTCTTATCATACACTCTTTTCCCATCCTTTCTTTTGCATTGACCAACAACGGTGCCTATGCTTTGACTTGAACAGGGTTCTTCATCTGCTCTACTGGAACAGGGTTCTTCATCTGCTCTACTGGAACAGGGTTCTTCTGCTTCACTGAGAAAGGGTTCTTCTGCTTCACTGGAACAGGTTTCCTCTTCTGCTCTGACTTTAGATGTATGGCTCTGCCTGTCAAATTCCATGTTGTCTGTCGTTGTAGATTCACAGATAGGGGAACATTATGGAAGGCTTATATTTATGTTTTGATTCGATGTGGATGCTAGCATCACTGTCAGTATCACTTTTGTAGGTTTCGGGGATGTAACATTCTCCACTCGATGCCGAAGAATCTTCAAAAACGGTATCTTTCATCTGAAATGAATTAAAATACTGTTACAATTGGGTAATTACAATGAAATTTAAATAAATAAATAAAAATCAGGTAGTCTCTAATTATTATTATTTCAATGAAGAAAAAGATGGAAGTGCTGATTATAGATAAAAATTGAGAAAAACTAAAAACAAAACAAAAGAAAACCCCTCATGTCAATTTAAGTGCTCATCAGCAAATGTCATTGCAAAAAAATATATGTTAATGACTCAGATTGTACCAGGCATGCAGACAAACACAACTGTCAGCCAGATACAACAGGTGTGTCATTTAAGGTGTGAGTTGTCTAAATCATACAGGTTAACATGTATTTATGTCGTGATCATTTGAGCTATGACTACAACATAAAATCTCACTCAAAAAAGACTGACAGTCGAAAGTGTTTTTGCCTAGAGGTAGAGTGCATCAGTGGCTCCCTTTTGTATGCTCTCTCATAATGGACTCCCTTTAATGGTGAGCTGACAATCCTTTCTTTTTTCCCCCCTTAAAAGTAAAAAACAAACTCCTTTTAAATCTATGTTGTGTTTCCCCATATGATGGATAAACTTACATTGAAACTTACATTACATTTAGTCCGTTTCGGTCTTGGTGCGAAATCCTCAGATGTGTCACTGTCACTGTCACTGTGTGTCACTGTCATAGCCTGCAAATAAAAAGTGAGAATACATTATGTAAATATTTACCATAAAACAATATTTAAAGTTAGTGTAAAGGGACTTAGAAATCCCCAGACAAACCCTGGATGCTTTCAGATGGCTTGAATCAAACAGGTTTTTGGGGACATTTATGAAAATAAATAAATAATAATAAATCTCTGTTCCTTATGGGAATAGAGTGCCTGGAATAGAGTAATAACTAAACAAGAGAATAATCCGTGTGTAAATTAAATCTGCCTGAAATATGCACCGCTAACACTAACATTCTGAATGCATTACATATAATTGCCTGTTGTGCTTATGCACAATACATTATCATGAAAATTAATGTCAATCATCATAAATGCTCAGATAGAGAAAAACATAACTTGAAAAAGTGATGGATATGGATATACCTGTTGAGCCTTGCTTGGAGAAGCAGCAGCATCCATCTGGTTCATAGATAGGGAAGGACAAGGGTCATCTGAAGCCACGTCATTAGCTGTGATGCTGGTCATCTGTAATACATTTAGTAAAACGACATTTCAGAATATGATATAAGAACCCAACAGTTATAAGGTAAACTTTATACAATTTAAAACGAGTGAACAATTATGCTGACAGTATCTCCCAGAGGAGATGCATGCCAGCATGCACAAAAAGTCAGAGAGAACAACATCATAATGAACATTCTTTTCTATCTTACCAACCTCTGTTTTCACACATCTTAAAATCAAACAGGCTTTGTGGGGACATTTCTTAACACAATGTGTTAGTTTCTCATGGGGACCAGACTACCAGTTGTCTGGTTTTCCTTATGGGGACCATATTAAAATATTTCACACAGTTTTTACTCAAATACCCAACACTCAAACACTTAGTGACACTCACAATTAGGGGAAATTGCGAGTGTCCAGAATAGAGTGATAACTAAACAAGAGAATAATCCCTGTGTAAATTAAACAAACTGTTTAATGACATTAACAATGACAACCTCCAAACGTCGTTTAATGATCTACAAGCTCATAGCGCGGCACATGGTGCCACACTACAAGCGCGTAGATCTGCTATTTTCAATAGTTAAAGTTATCTCAAAACATCAAAAGGCGTTCCCTTCCTGAATGGGTTAAACATACCTTCAAGCTGGAGTTTGCAGGTGCAGGGTTTCTGCGAGGGGGCTGTACATCTTCTGGGACCTGCAGAAGGTCACAATAGAAAGAAAAAGTGAGTTGTACTCAGTGTTCAACTCATGCTGCTAACAAGTGTAGACAGAAACGACTGGATTCAAAATACCTTGAGCTTGGACGGCACAGTGAAATCTCTTTGTTGGAGTTAACTTCTGTGCATGTGGACGACACTGGAACAGACAAAGTGAATCATGTTAGCTGGATATTCAATCTTTAGACCTGTAGGGTCCGGATTTTCACAATCTAAAAAAAAATAGCAGATCTTCAAGCTCATAGCGCGGCACATGGTGCCACACTACAAGCGCGTAGATCTGCTATTTTCAATAGTTAAAGGGATATTTCACTTTCAAAACAACTTTTGCTCATTTTATCATCTACTCAGGCTTTAGTGAACATCCCAGACATGTTTTAAGTTGCTTGATTCAGTATTTAGATATTTTAGCTCCTCCGCCCCTGCAGCTGCCTCCTCCCATACAAACCCATTGTAACTTCAAACTCCATTTTGACCATGTTAGATTCATCAAAAACACCCGTCCTTTTTTCTGGTGACTGATACTGCCCTCCTAATACGTGAGGGGGCCGTGCTTTTTTTATAACTTTTTTAATTTATTTATTATATTTTTTATTCTTATCCTGATGCTTTTTATTTTCCAAAACAAATATTAAAAATAAATGAAAAAAGTTATTAAAAAAACACAGCCCCAAATGGGTCCGTGTTTAGACCCTACAGGTCGTGTTTAGACCGTGTTTAGACCCTACAGACCCTACAGGTCTAAAGATGGAATATCCAGCTAACATGATTCACTTTGTCTGTTCCACTGTCGGGGGTCATACCTATGTTCCCCGGGTTCTATGTTCCCCACTAAGGTTATGGTTAGGGTTAGGTACAAAGAGACAACGTTTGGAGCCAGAACATACCGTGCTACCATGCATACCGTGGGAGAGCACACACACACACACACACACACACACACACACACACACACACACACACACACACACTCCCTCATTCTTTCTCTCTCACACAAAACTTGTCTGTCTGCCTGCCTGCCTGCCTGTGACACACACGCACACACGCACACACACACACACACACACACACACACACACACACACACACACACACACACACACACACACACACATACAAGTATTAGTATTATAGTTGTAATTATTATTATACCACAATAAGATATAGAAATTGACAAAAACACAAGAGGTTCACTCACCAATCAGTGAGAGAAGTGACAGCGGCTGGATGAGGCAATCCTTCTGATGTTAGGTCTGTATTCTGTTGTGGCAATCCTGAGGCACTGGTCAAGATGTTAATTTGAGAGTCTGTTTCTGTCCTGATTCTTGATCGAATTCATTGTAGAAAACGATGACTCACATATGTGGAGGGGAACATATGTAGATTCACTGCAGTAGCTCTCATGTTTTTGAATTGGGTTTGGGGAACCACATTGATCCAAAAGTCACTCGCGTTACGTCCTTGTGTTGTGCTTTGAGCACATCAGATGCGCTCATGTCCAAAACCTCCATCTGAAGAGCTGCCTCGTCTATGTTAGGTCTGCAGTCCACTGGCCATCAGCTGAAACAGAGAACGGCTGTCTGAGGAAGAGGAGGATGTCAGCTGATAGTTTATAGCTTTCAAATCGTTGCTTGAAGTTTTCTGCCAGGCTCGTCACAAAAGCCTTCATCGCTGGTGTCTCGCGCATTTTCTTCTCCTCGCAATGCTCCCGCAGACGTGGAAAATGCAACTTTCTCCCGTTAACATCTCGTTCCAAAAGGCTCAGCTTTGATCTGAAAGCCCCAATCGCCTCATACATGTCAGCAACAGTGTGGTTCTTGCCTTGCAGTTGTAGATTGAGGTTATTTTGATGAGACATGATGTCACACAAAAAAACATTTGCCATCGCTTTCTTGTCACTGAAGTTCTTAGGATTTTTGGCTCTGCTGCAGGCTGGATAAAAACGTCAAAAGCTCCTCGCTCAGGTCACACACCCTCTCCAACACATGGCCCTTGCTAAGCCACCGTACATCATTATGGAGCAAAAGATCTTTGTGTTGCGCAGACATTTCCTCCAACAAAGCCCTGAAAAGGCGATGTTGCAGACTCAAATTTTCACGAACGAAATTTACAAGTCTCGTCACATGCAGTATCCGTCACAGTTTTCATTTCCCCGCATAGTTTAGCGCACAATACTGACTTGTGAATAATGCAATGAATTGAGTGCTGGGTTAATGGCAGCAATCCTGCTTACCAAGCCCTTCTGCTGTCCCACCATGGATGGAGCCCCATCAGTCACAATGGAATTAATCTTGGTTATATCCAAACCATTCTTCTCAAAGAATTGTTCTATCTCGTTAAAGCATATTTCTCCCGTTGTGCGCCCAGGCAGAGGAATCAAACAAAGCAGCTCTTACCGAAAGTTGTGTCCATCAAAAAAATTGCAAACACAGACAGCTGTTCCATGTCAGTTCGATCACAGGACGAGTCTACAGCTAGAGATACTGCATCTGCTTTTTTTTTTAAATCAGTGAGTAGTATAGATTGGAAAAGCACTCGTTCGCTAAAACCTCCACTCTTCTTGTTGCAGAGTTATCTGACAATGGCACCTGTTTTAATAGGTCCACAACAGTTTTCTTAGTTTTGTCATCGTGACTTAAAACTTTGGTAACCATGTCAATAGCACACATTTTAATTAACTCAAATCAATTAATGGTTTCTTAGATTTAGCCAGGTTCCATGAAACAACCAATGATGCTGCTGTTGCACTCTCTTGTGTAGAAGTACATTTGCTGAGAGTAGACACAGACTTTTTGTATGATTTTATCAGAAATTCTATTCTCTCTTTGCGTTCATCTGTTGTAGGATACTTGGCAGGCACTGAAATCTCCATGCATAGTGTTGAAATAACGTTTTAGATCGTCGCTTTTACAGACAGCAACAGACTGTGTGCAAATCAAACATGTTGGCTTCGCATTGGCATGGCCCGGCAATGTAAAACACAACGTATCAGTCCATTCAGGTCTGAACTGACTTGTCGACTTTTCTTTTTATAACGCTGGCCATGATTCTTGTTGTTTTTATCTCCTGACTGTGATCACTCATGCATCATGTAGGAACCGTGCCCACATTACAGTATGTAATCATGTGCTGCAACAGCAGGTCAGGTGGAGTATGGAGGTGGTGTATCCTGGGGTATGTGGTCAAAATAGTGCTTTTTGGGGGGTCTGTTATAATTATTACGCGCAATTTGTAAGTGTGTGTGAATTTGGTTTATTTTTTTTTTTTCATTTTTTTTTACCACAAACTGTTCAGGTATAGGGTTTTTCCCCTGTATGAATCTGCATTGTGTTTCTTCAAATGACACATTTGACCAAAGCCTTTACCACAAACTGTACAGGTATAGGGTTTTTCCCCTGTATGAATCCTCATGTGACTTTTCACTTCAGTCATCTGACCAAAGCCTTTACCACAAACTGTACAGGTATAGGGTTTTTTCCCTGTATGAATCCTCATGTGTGTCTTCAAATTACACATTTGACCAAAAGCTTTTACCACAAACTGTACAGGTATAGGGTTTTCCCCCTGTATGAATCCTCATGTGACGTTTCACTTGACTCATCTGACCAAAGCCTTTACCACAAACTGTACAGGTATAGGGTTTTCCCCCTGTATGAATCCTCATGTGTGTCTTCAAATTACACATTTGACCAAAGCTTTTACCACAAACTGTACAGGTATAGGGTTTTTCCCCTGTATGAATCCTCATGTGTGTCTTCAAATTACACATTTGACCAAAGCTTTTACCACAAACTGTACAGGTATAGGGTTTTCCCCCTGTATGAATCCTCATGTGCCGTCTCATCTGACCAAAGCTTTTACCACAAACTGTGCAAGTAAAGTCTGTTTCCCCATGAGTACTCATGTGTGACTTCAGACTGCCCTTACGATTAAAGCTTTTGGTACAAACTGTACAAGTAAAGGCCTTTTCCCCGGTATGGATCATTGCAAGTTTCTTCAGGCTGTCCTTTCGTTAAACATGTTGCGAGTTTGTTTTGATGATTTCAGGTCTTGAGACAGAATGTTGCTCAAAGTCAATCTTTGTCTTTCCACATGTTGTGTCTTGTGTGATCTCTCTGTTTTCAAAGCTGAGTTATCTTCCCTGGTCTCCTCCCTCTCATCACTGTCTTCAGTGTCAGATTCAGAACAGCGTGAAGAGATTCAGATTCAGATTCAGATTCCTTTATTTGCCATTGTGTAATACACAGGAATTTGCTTTGTCAATCACATGATTGTGTTTCGATTTTTTTCACATATAACATAAAATACCAACACACACAAAACAACACCGTTCAAGAAAATAGATCTGTTCTGCTCTTTGAGCTCTGCTAAACAGCGCCCCCTATGGTTGTCATTTTATACTTGCCCCAGTATTTTTTCCTCTGACTCACTTCCTGTTTGAACCACAACAAGCTATGTGCAGCTCTCATTTCTAGCTGAAAAGTCTGGTCAAATATATGTCTGTAAGTACTGTTCTTGTGTTTTATTATCTCATTAATGATGAAGCATGATTGCCAACACCTTTTTTAGAGCTCAACTGTGTTTTCTCTCTGTGACAAAAACGTCATATTTTTAGCCTGTTAGCTTTCACCATTAGGCTGCACTGCAGTCTCTGTCATGTTAGCTTTTAAGCTATTGAGCTCTGAGCTAATGTTAATGCCTAGATGCAGCAATGCTGTATATTTCTTTTCACTCATGTGTTTATTTGTACATATTTGGGAGTGATCTGCTTATTATTATTTTTGGAACATTTTCAGTTCATGCCAATTAGAATTCAGTGTTATTAATGTATTCCTTAAAAACGGATTTATACATTACTTTCTATGCAAATTCACAACTTTCTTGTACACTTAAATTTTATGTTTAAGCTACTTTTCATGTGGTTTCCAGTATGTACATGCTACCTCCTTACCATTACAAAGGTTAAGCTGCTTAATTCATGTAGGCTAAAGTTACTTTAAAAGCAATGTTAAAAGGTTAAAATATTTACAGTGGAAAACTTTAAGAACACTTTGTAACAAATTCATTCCATGTGCATTTCATGTCTTTGCAGTTCTACAAGTAAAAGATAAATAAAGGAAGCAAAGGAAAAGAGAATTCAAAACCCAAAACAAAGACTTTGCCTTCAAACTGAAATCAGTCTCCTCCTGGTCCTTCTTTTTACTCATCTGATGTTAGCTGTCTGCCTAGCTCGGCAAAGGTGGCTATACGCTCAGCGAGGGCAGAACAAGATCAATATAAAGTGCCATAGTGTTCAGTAGTGCAATGTCATTGCCAGTGTCAAGTTACAGTGACCCTTGGGGGCGGGGGAGAAGGGAAGCCAGACTCATTGAGCAGCCTGGCAGCTGAGGGGAAGAAGCTGAGTCTGTGGCGTGCTGTGGTGGCCTTCAGCAACCGCATCCTTCTCCCAGAGGGGAGCAGGGTGAGGAGGCTGTGGCCAGGGTGGGAGGGGTCAGCCATGATCTTTCTTGCCCTCCTCAGCGCCCTAGAGTCGTGCAGGGTCTTGAGGGAGGGTAGGGGACGGCCAATCACCCTCTCTGCGGAACAAATCACCCGCTGCAGCTTGACGAGACCTTTTGCAGCTGCAGCAGGGAACCAGGTGATGATGGAGTGGGTGAGGATGGACTCAATGATGGCCGTATAAAAACGGGTCATCATAGCCCTCGACAGTCTGTACTTCCTCAGCTGCCGGAGGAAGAACTGTCTCTGCTGTGCCTTTTTCAGTAGGGCCATGATGTTCGGTTCCCACTTCAGGTCCTGGGAGATGGTAATGCCCAGGAACTTAGAGGACTCCACAGATTTCACCAGGGTGCCTCGTTCCTCCGGAAATCCACCACCGTCTCCACTGTCTTTTGGGCATTTAGCTCCAGATTGTTGCTGCTGCACCACCTACGCAGCCGCTCGATCTCCCTCCTGTAGGCCGACTCGTCCTCCTTGGGAGATCAGGCCCACCAAGGTGGTGTAATCGGCAAACTTGAGGTGCTTGACCGACGGGTGGAGGGAAACACAGCTGTTGGTGTACAGGGAGAACAGTAGTGGGGACAGGACACAGCCCTGCGGGGAACCAGTGCTGGTGGACCTGGAGCTGGAAATGCTTTCCCCAGCTTCACACGCTGTGACCTGTTGGTTAAAAAGTCCGTAATCTACCTGCAGGTGGAGGTAGGCACTTGCAGCAGGGACAGCTGGTGCTCCAGGATAGATGGTAGGATGGTGTTGAAGGCCGAACTGAAATCGACAAACAGGATCCTGGCATAGTTGCCGGCAGTGTCCAGATGGTGTAGGGCGTAGTGCAGAGCCATGTTCACGGCGTCCTCCGTGGATCGGTTTGCTCTATATGCGAACTGCAACGGGTCCAGCACAGGATCGGTAATGCGCTTCAGATGAGCCAGGACAAGGCGCTCCAGTACTTTCATGACCACAGAGGTCAGGGCGACAGGTCTATAGTCATTTAGGCCTGTGACCTTGGCCTTCTTGGGGACGGGGATGATGGTCGAGGCCTTGAAGCATGCTGGGACATGACACAGCTCCAGTGAGGCGTTGAAGATGTTGGTGAACACCGGGGCGAGCTGGTCAGCGCAGTGCTTCAGGTCCTCCAGTGCACTCAACTCCTTTAATCTCACTCAACGAGGTCCTATAAAGAACAGAAAAAAAGATAAATGTACTATTACTGTTTTCCTATGTTTGTGTTGCTGAGTTCTCTAGTTTTTGCCAGACCCAAGGGGTCGGCCTACATGAGGCTTTGTCGGTCGGTCTGTCCCTCTTTTCCTGTCCTGTCCCTCTTTTCCTCTGCACACACGTCATGCGAAGTCCGGCCATTCAGATTTCAACCACTAGGGGTCTGGCAGTACCAGGTCTCCTGGTTCCCTTGTTTATTTTCATGTGTATGGAAGCATTATTAAAAGGCCATAATCTAATTGTGAGCTTATTACTAATTTTGTTTTTGTAAAAGAAAAAGGATTACACACTTCAACATTTCATACAGGTGTATGCTACTACTATAAGAAAATGCTTGAGACTTAACTATACTGAAAGAAAATGCTTGAGACTTTACTATACTGAAAAGCAATTTATTGATGACGTTAAATTCTCAGTGGTTACAATGTCAAATTATTACATATGTTATATTGTTGCTTCGGTTATTTCTTCACCAAAACTAGAATACAGTGTATCATCAAATATGTTACTTTATCCACTTAAATCTCTTAAGGAGTGTTGGAAAAATAACGTTATTCCAAAAAGCTAAACAAATTGTGACCAACAGTGTATTTGGGATCAGCTGATAACTGGGAGGTCAGAGGCCATCCACCAGCTTTTAATAAGTAAATTAAAGAAACATTAAAGTAATTTAAAGAAAATAAGAAATAAGACAAAAAATAAAGGCCAGTTTGCCGAACTTCAGGAACCTCATCTTCATTCATGAGGTTCATCTTCATTCCGCCCTCTAGTGGATAAAGAAAAAAACAGTTAAGAGCCTGACATACTGTAGATTGACATTTCTGAGCATTAAAATGCTAAATCAGAGTGGTATTAAAGGCCCAAGAAATACTGATGCAAAAACACAGACACCCTGTGTGTCCTCAGCGGGAAATATTACTCAACAATATTACTCACAACGCCTCGCGCTGCAAGGCGTTGTGAGCTTGAAGATCGGCTATTTTCGGCAAAGAGGTTTGGTGTAGGGGGAAAGGAGCAAATCAAGTACTAAGTAGCCTATTGAAGGTTTAAGTGGTTAAATGTCTGAAATTGACAAAAAAAATCATTTACACAACACTGATGACAGTTTATGAAGCTACTGTATCTATGAAATCTATGAAAATGTTTAATCTGCAACACAATTTTATACAGTATGTAGTGGGGGTCCCTGCGTGTCTTTTCGTTTTTTTCGTTTTTTTCCACACGGGAGGGGCTGGAGCAGCTCTGGGATCACCCGTGGTGATTCTGAGAAGTATAGGCCAGATGGATCACCATGTCAAAAAACATGGCTCCCATCCGCTTCCGTTCTATCTCCTTCTCTAAAACCGCTATAACTCCGAAACCTTTTACGCTGGGGAAAACGACTCATTTTGTATGCACGATCGCTCCGCCATTGTTACTCGCGTGAGAGATGTTATCATTTCAGGCGTTAGCCAGGACCATCGGGCAAAATGGAGGCATGCTTTTTTTCACATGGAATGCACGTCGTGGAGTCTACAGCTTAAACAGCGCTGCGCAGCTCAACGTCACTGTAGTCGGACCCCCGAACCGGTCAATTATTTTGCGTATGAAGCACATGTCGGCGACTATTTGCCAAAACAAACCACAATCTGACAAAACATAGTCTCTAGTCTTGTTCAGTGCTAGTCTGGGAGAGTTGATTTGCCGCTTAACAAGCCTGTGAGCTCTGATTTGTCTGAACGGCCTGTCAATCTGGGCTCTCCGCCAATCAGGGACTTGCGTGTAAACCTTCGTTTACTATGCGTTCAGGTGATTGGTGGGTCAGAGATTGGGGAGGGCGGGCTGTTATGCGTGCTAGGGTGTCGCTTCTCAAAAAGACCTGATCTACAAGCTAACAACGCCTAGCGTCGTGAGGCTTTGTTAGCTTGTAGATCAGTTCTTTTTGACAAGCACGTGATTTGTAGCCTACTTGCACACAACTCTGTGTCTTCCTGTTTCTAAATGTTCTCTTTACATTTCTACACGGTGTAGTTGAATAAGTGAATGCTTAGTCTGCAACTTCAATCCGTGAAGATCGTGGTGAGACACGGTAAATACCAAGCTGCCACTTACATTGTTTATAAAAATTACAAGGTACCTGATACAAGCTATTATTAGGAGCTAACGTTAGCCAAGCCAACTCTGCGACAGCTAAAAGTTACACGCTTTAATTGGCACAGAGTTATTGTGGTTCTCCTCCTTAATTGAGTCCAGCTGAATAGTACACTCTGTCTTCTCCAGGGAACTCAGCTATGCACCTGTTGTTGATTTCCCGGATATCGTTGTTCAGCGGAGTGTATACAGTGCCTTAGAGAAGATTGTGTCTGTCAATACATTCATTCTGCAGGTCATGGAAGGTGTATGCAATTAGTGTATTCAAGTCTTTAACCAAGTGGTGTGGCGGAATGTGGATTTGAACTTCAGTGTGTCCATGTGCAAGTCTGTCTTCCTCTAATTCAAGGAGATAGTTAGAGAAGTCCTTCTCAGCTGTATCTATCCTCATGTTGATGTTAAATCTGTGCTTCTGCATGGCAAGATATAGTGGTGACGTGTGGATGCAAGCTCTAACTATTTGGGCCCTACTTGCTCTCTTGATAACAGGGAGAGTCTGTCTAGGGTCTCCACCCAGTAGAATAGTTTTGCCACCCTCTTCTAGGGTCTCCACCCAGTAGAATAGTTTTGCCACCCTCTTCTGACTGCATCAGGTCTCTGAGTGTTCTTTCCACACACTCAACATTAAAGCGGTTAACGCAGAAGATTTCGTCCCAGATGATTAAGTTGCTCTGTTTGATTAGTTTAGCCAGAGAGGACTCGGCTTTGATATCACAGACAGAGTCTTCAAAGATGGGTATTGGGATCTGAAATCTTGAATGTGCTGTGCTGCCGACACATAGTACAATGCCATTCTTTGCTCTAATCGTAGCTGCAATTACCTTAAAAGTAAAGGTTTTTCCATATCCTGCAGGTGAATTCAGAATGAACTGTCTCGTAATGGGGTCCTCCTTTGGTGCATGGACTGCCCGATAGACAGCTTCACAGAATACATCTGTTCCACATTTAGCTGAGGACTAAGAAACTTTACAATTTGTTCCTGCTCTACTTTGTTGAATTGTTCAGATCTGAAAACTACCAACTTTTCTTGCCCAGTTAGCGGTCTTGGCTGTGGCATGTCCTTGTAGTTGGCTAGACTACTTCCCATTTGTGACAGTTCATCATCAATGGCAAGAAGCACCTGATTGTGTATAAATGCTTTGTCTACTGCATCTGTAGAGCACTGCTGTGCAGTGGCTTCCTCACAGATAATGTCATCACTGGATTGGAGAGAGTCCCTGTCAAACAGAGATTGTAGTTTAGGAGGGGGGTCCATGAATGGCTGGAGTTGGATCTTTCCATACTGGCAACAGTCACGGAAGGACTTCTTACCAACAGGGCCTTTTCCCAAGGGAACATCACAGCATGGCATGAATTGCAGATGCTATCCATAATTGGTGTGTCAAAGTCAACTATTTGTGTGGGTTCGTGTGGAGGTATCCATTCTCTTCTGAAGTTTCTGTCCTTTTTTGTGGTCCTTTTAGGCTTTACTCTCTTGCTTTTGCAGCATGTTGCGTTTAGATGTTCTCCTGCACGAAGCAAACACTTGCGCTTGGCGTCTCATGTCCGGCGGCCCAGAGATAGTTTTCTTTTCCGTGGCATGGTTCTGTAAGAGATATTTATGAACCAGGACGACCTTTGATGGCCTAGTCACTCTGCACACACGTCATGCAAAGTCTGGCCCCTCTGGCCTCTCCTCTACTCTCGGCTCCTCTCCTCCCCGCTTTGCTTTGCGGCCCTAATAGCCCTCATGTGATAAAGAGGTCAGACTTCCTGTATCTGGTTGCTATGGCAACCTGCCAGATCAGGCTGAGGGTCTGATAGGCAAATCAGAGAATCAATCAAGCCGAGAGTCTTATCACTGATCGAGGTGAGGTAAGATGCCTACAACATAGCCAGAGCTCTGATCAACAGTCTGTGGCAGGTCTTGGAGGCATGTGGAGTAAGATTATTCTTACTAGTTAAGATTAATAGATAAGATTATTCGGGCCGGGCCCTGTTCAGGCTGGCCCAGTTATGTCCCAGTTAGGGCCTTGATTTTCAGGCCCGTTGAGAACTCTACTGTGGATGAGCCCACTGATAATGCCCGGTTCAAAGTTCAAACTGGTCTTTCTTGTTACATCTTGTGTAAAGTTACATAATGTATATATACATTTATTTATATGTATGTATCTATCACTGGTTCACAAACCATTTACCAATAAAGAATTGTTTTGTCTCCTCGGAACAGAAACTAGCTAGTGAAAATAGACGATCTACAAGCTCACAACACGTTGCTATCTGAAAAGTTGTGAGCTTGTAGATTGCTATTTTCAAAATATTTTTTTGACATTTGAAAACTTGTGAAACGGGACATTCTGCAGAATGACTACGTTCTACTTTTGGTACTTTAACTACATTTTGATAGCAATACTTTTGTACTTTTACTCAAGTAAAGTTTGAATTCCAGACCTTTTACCTTCTGTCTACATTGCAGTATTGATACTTTTACTTAAGTAAGAAATGTGAGTACATTTTTCACCACATGTAGTGCCCCCCCCCTCTCCTCTCCTCTCCTCTCCAGACTTAATTGAGTGACTCTTCCACCTGGGCACCCAGCTGTGTTGCATCTAAGTTGACGAGACTCTGAGAGTATATAGTGAGTGGGTTTAGAGCAGTTTAGTGACTGTCTTCTCACCGTCATGGTGTGTGCTGCGTCATGTCAGAGACTTGCTTGCGTTAGACTCGCTCAGACATTTGCAATAAATAGTGAGAACCTTTTTTTCCTCCTCTGTTGGAGGACAAAGCCTACCTTTGTACTTTGACCAGTATAAAGTTGTCAGTCGGCCCAACTTTCTTATTTTAAGTCTTACTTTACCTCCCCAGGTGTGAGAGAAGTGACATGTTCACAGATTGTTTCCATTGTGGCCCTATGTATTTAATTAATCAACATGGCATCTAAAACAAATCACACACCAATACATGTCATCAAACACGACACTATAAGAAGAAATTGGGGCGGGGGGTGAATGTCATAAGTGAATGACACTTCCTTTCAATGGGAAATTGCATTTACCTCCCTATGAGGACTTATAGAGTTTCTCAGGCTAGTTTTGAAAGAAACCAGTGATTCAAATGTTTTAATGGTGTCAGGGCAGTCCAAATTTTGGTAGCAGAGCAGTAGAATGAGAATGTTCTCATGTTGTTCTATATTTGGGCACATTTCCCAAACACTCTGGAGAGGGATTAGACAGTTGAGTATAAGGGTGGGCAGTGGTTGTCAAGCACTCTCAAATGAATATGTGTGTGTGTGTGTGTGTGTGCACGCGCAGACCCTCATCTCAAAATATGATGTGCCAGGGACCCCCCATAAGATATTTGTGTTAAAATATTTCAAACATATTCCAATGTTTTTTTGGGCGTAGCTGATCTACAAGCTCACAACAATTTTCTGTCTAAGTCCCAAGACAATGAAGTGATAATTTAAGGACTTTTAAGACCTTTTTTTCTTTTCTTCAAAAGGCCATTATTGCGTCAAAAATAGCCTACTCGCGCGCGCAGACCCTCATCTCAAAATATGATGTGCCAGGGACCCCCATAAGATATTTGTGTTAAAATATTTCAAACATATTCCAATGTTTTTTTGGGCGTAGCTGATCTACAAGCTCACAACAATTTTCTGTCTAAGTCCCAAGACAATGAAGTGATAATTTAAGGACTTTTAAGACCTTTTTTTCTTTTCTTCAAAAGGCCATTATTGCGTCAAAAATAGCCTACTCATAAAAGAGGCAAACATTTTGAAAATAGCCGATCTACAAGATCTTGTGAGCTTGCTATTTTCACAATATTTATCTGTGGAGTCAAACTAATTGTAATGCCTCAACTCCTACAATTCCAAAGTCCTTGTCAGTTTGGGGGATCCCTGCAGTTCAAATATGATTATTTTGGGGGTCACTGGGTCAAATATGGTTATTTTGGGGGGTCCCTGCAGTTCAAATATGATTATTTTGGGGGGTCCCTGCAGTTCAAATATTATTTTGGAGGGTCCCTGCAGTTCAAATATTATTTTGAGGGGTCCCTGCAGTTCAAATATTATTTTGGAGGGTCCCTGCAGTTCAAATATTATTTTGGAGGGTCCCTGCAGTTCAAATATGATTATTTTGGGGGTCACGGCCTGAAAAGGTTGAGAACCACTGTCTTAATGTGTTCTTAGTGTTCCCAGTAGGCTACTGTAACAGAATGGGTTAAAAACACAACATTGATCTAAATCCATTGAATAAATGTAATGGTGCATCGTTGGTGCACCATTACATTAATGGTGCATCCAATCGCGGTTGGATCTGGTTGCACGTAAGCAGAACTTGGTCCTGGAACGCAGCACAAAGTGACACAGTATGAGCTTGTATATCTGCTATTTTTAATAACCAACCAATGTGCTATATACATAAATGTGCTAAAATCTAAAATAACACAGATGCTTTCCCGGTTTTAATGGGTTAAGAAACAACAGACAGAGCTGATAAAACCTGACCCCGTATGTCATCAATGGCTCTTGAAAGCCAGTGGTGGACAAA
Source organism: Gymnoscopelus braueri (assembly GCF_963280865.1). Classification (NCBI taxonomy): domain Eukaryota; kingdom Metazoa; phylum Chordata; class Actinopteri; order Myctophiformes; family Myctophidae; genus Gymnoscopelus; species Gymnoscopelus braueri. The sequence goes on from NC_137604.1 coordinate 10,191,724, forward strand.
GTGTCACGATCCGTGTCCTAACTGTATTCCTGATGTGTTCCTTGATCCTAGTTTTAAGTTAGTGTTTTACTTTTCTGTTGTGTTCCTTTCATTTTGAAGTATTGTGTATTCCGTGTTTTTTGGTTGCAGTTGGAGTTTTACTTTACACTTGTGCACCTTTATTTTGTAGTATGTAGTGTCTCCTGGTTTCCTCTGTTGCCGTCTCTGTACCTGTCTTGTCTCACCAGTCCTGTGATTTGCCAGTGTTTCCACCTGTGTCCTCTTAGTCCCCCAGCCTATCCCAGTGTTGATTGTCCAGTTGAGTTCACCTGTGCCTAGTTAGTCCTTGTGTATTTATACCCCCCTGTTCCTTGCAAGATTGTGAATCTATTCTTTCCCCAGCCAGCAGGCAAGGTCCACTGCATTTTCTTATTTCCATTTATTTTGTATAGAATTTTTCAAAACGGGAACAAACATACATGAAAAAGGGAAGACTAGCACATAACTAACAAACAAACCGGACATACAAATACAAACATATGAGGAGAAAACTGTCTCAAACTGCCTCTCTACTATGCATACATATATCACATACACTTGGTCACATCTTCAAAACCGGTCAACAAAAAGTCCATTAATGGGACAGATTCAACATACACCCCATTCAATATGGTCAATCAAAGAAAAATTGCAGAAGGAAATGTTATTAAAATAACTGAATTCAAATAAAACCAGGTCTTATGGTAGAGACATGTGGGGTAGAGACATAGTCATTTTCCATTGGTGTTTACGTCCTGTATGCACTGTCCGTTAAGAATTAGGTAATGCTATATGTATTTAGCCACAGACCCCCCCATCTCAAAACATTTAGTTCCAGGGACCCCGAGAAGCAAAGATTTGAGTTAAAAAAAGATTTGCCCACATTTTCACAAAAATAGCAGATCTACAAGCTCAGAGCCCGGCACTCGGTGCCGTGCTGAGCTTGTAAATCTTCTATTTTTGAATAGCCAAAGAAATCTAAAATGACACGGTATATGCGTTCCCGGATTGAATGGGTTAACCCAGTGGTTCCCAAACTTTTTAGCTCAAGACCCAAAAGAGAAATTAGTCGTTTGCCCGGGACCCGAACTATTGAAAATAGCAGATCTACTTTTTTGACATTTACTCGCTATTCATAAAAATTGGTCTGCGACCCAAACATGACCCATTGTTTGGGAAACAGGGCTTTAATGCAGACTACTGCACTAATTGATTGGGATGTTTTACATTTGGTTGCATTAACCATCACACAGTGGTGTAAGAAGTACTCTGATTTTGGACTTAAATAAAAGTAGCAATACCACAGTGTAAAGATATTCTGTTATAGTCATGCATTCACAATCTTAATTACAAAAGTATTAGCATAGAAGCAGCACAAGTACTCATTATGCAGAATGGTCATTTCAGAAATATATATCATGTTTTGGACTAACCCGCTTAAGCACTATTTCATACTTGGATTATTTATATTTGAAGATTTTGGATTATTTGGATTCATTATTATGAATCTAAATTTGCAAAGTAGACAGTAACTAAAGCAGTAAAATAATTGTAGTGGAGTGAAAAGTAAAATATTTGAGTCAGAGATGTAGTGGTGGTATCAAGAAATGGAAATACTCGAGCAAAAGTACCTTGAAATTGTACTTAAGTACATTACTTGAGTAAATGCACTTAGTTACTTCCCACTGCCATTACACAATCCCACCGGAGATCGAGACACAAAAGAGTTTGGATAAAAAGAGAGAATAACTTTATTTTAACAGGCATCTTTATCAGAGAATACAGATGATTATTCAAACTCAATATTTTAAAGCTTGGCCTCGTTTAAACTATTGGTAAAGACACTTAATTCTCTACACAACAACTACTATATAAACATCAGATACAAAAAACAAACACAAAAAAAATCAATGCAATTATTTTATTTTCTGCATGTCACAGAAACTGAAGCGGATATGAACTCGGCCACATTCCCAAAACTGTCAAATTAAAGTGAATCTCTGCCATCTAGACAACCGACCGGTGACAAAGATTAAGACGAGACCAGATCAAGCTGAGACCGCGTCTATTGTTGTCCTAGTAACAGCAGATGTTGTCCACGGTGAAAGAAAGCGTAGCTGTCCTCGTCAATGCCTGTTTTTTGTTATTTCTTTTATATCACAATGCCAAAACATACCGATCTGATTCTTGTTTGGATGAAGAAACGTCAGACAGACGAACACTCACGTTGCGTTGGACGCTGCTTCTCCGTTGGTTGTGTTGTTGTTGAGAAACAGGAAGACAACCACTCCTTCCTTTGTCAGTCTCTCTAACAATAGATTTAAATGTTTTATAAATGCAACTATTCTAGTCGGAGTCAACATGTGTAAGGTACAATCACCAGACAATTGGACTCGAGTCATAGTGACTCGACTCGAGTCTGACTCGAGTCGCATATTTGACGACTTGCGACTCGACTCGGACTTTGAAGGTAAAGACTTGCGACTCGACTCGGACTTGGAAGGTAAAAGACCAACGAGACTTGAGACTCGACTCGGACTTGCTAGCCAATGACTCCCGACTCGACTCGAGACAAGATGACTCTAATGACTCGTTTTGTTTTTTCCCCTATGAATGATCTGTGTGTGAAATGCGCTCTCTCTTTATACAAACCCATGCTCACTCTACCGCAAATGCCTCTCTCTCTTTATACAACCCCATGCTCACTCTACCGCAAATGTGCTCTCTCTCTTTATATAAACCCATGCTCACTCTACCGCAAATGCGCTATCTCTCTTTATACAAACCCATGCTCACTCTACCGCAAATGCGCTATCTCTCTTTATACAAACCCATGCTCACTCTACCGCAAACGCCACCGCCACCCCCAGCGGGGTCATTTTGATTCTATGACGGCTGCCGTCTAGTTATCATCAGTGCCAGTGTTGTGAGGAAAAACAAGCAACCAGGTCTAGGAAAACCAGCCCAAAAGAAGCGAGTCAAGCGACTATGGGCCACATGAGCACTCTACATCAGCTATTTGAAAATAGCAGATCTACAAGCTCACAACGCCTCGCGATGCAACTAGTCATTCGTGTTTTGTTTATGACCCCAGCCAGCCACCACCCCAACAACAACAGTAGCACCAGCCAGCGAGATATACTTACCTACGTAATCCATCACTTTCTCACGTCGCCACTTTTCCATTCGTCCGCAGGTTTAATAACTTTAACTTCACCAAATCACTCCCACCAAACTTGAATTCCATCCTTATTTTTTTTCCACCATAAGTTTCTCTCTGCTATATATATATATATAAGCTTAAAGGAGATGCCTTTATTCCACTGTGTTTTATTTTATTTTATTTTTTTACCAAGGACCCCTTTGCAAAACCAAAATAAAGACACGTGTAGTGTTGCCAGATCTGCTTATTATGCCAGATCTGCTAATCATCATTTCCCCGCAAGATTTTATTTGAACATAGCAGATCTACAAGCTCAACGCGTCTCAAGGACAGTAATAATAGTGATACATTGCACTCTGCTCCTGTGTATGGGTTTGTAACCTTTCCTGTGCATGCTGATGGAGCAGGTGACATTGGTTGGCAGTGTAGAAATGCACCATAATTGACTTTGGTAGGTTGAACTGAATTTAGGCATTTAGCACACTCTTATCCAGAGTAACTTACAATAAGCAAGGTAAACATGCATCAAATGCAGAAAGATAAGCCTCTGTCTAAATAGCATGCCATCTAAATTGCAATGTAACCTTTGCAGAAGTCTGCATCCAGACTAGGTCAAGAGCAGCAAGACAGGTTATCTTTTTTGGGGCAAAAAAAACAACTATGCTCATACAGGATTCCAAAACAAAATCATAAAGAGTTCCCAGCTGGCCGAGCAGTCCAGGCGCAGACCATTGGCTCTAATGCAGCCTGACCGCAAGCGGGTTCCAACCCAACGACATGTCTGCATGTCTTTCCTGTCCATCTTCACTGTAACAATGAAGGGGGAAAAAATGCCTCTTGATGAAAAAAAAAAAAAAAAGTGATGATGATCCATCCTGGCATCACACCTGGCATGACACCTACAGTATGTGGAGATCCATGTGCATTGTGATTCCACTGGGTTATGTGCAGGCTGGGCACAAGTAGTCCTCACTGGTGTTAGGCCTGCCTACACACACCCAGTGGAACCACAATGCACATGATGAGCATTCAATCTGAAAGAAGATGGATACAATGTTATTGTCTCCGCCGGAGGTGGAGAGTATGTTTTCGCTTCGTCCCGCCGTGTGTTAGCATGGCCCCTAGCCAAGCTAACATTGGTCAAGCTTCACGTGACACGTGTCAATAAGTTGACACCAATGTCTTTGATTGGCTAGAGGGACGTATGACGAAATAAAACCCTATAAATAGGTGTGTCACTTCAAAAAGCCATTACCTTACAGTACAAATCACCCGTCCGTGCGTGTGTGTGTTCCTCTGAGAACACCTAACATTGGTCAGTTTTACGTGACATCACAATATGTAATATAAATATATAAATAACTTAGATAGGAGAGGCTGAGATCACACAATGCAACTAACTCCCATTATGCAAACTAAAGAAGCAGCAAATGAGAATCTGAAACCTGATGAAGACGCAAAGGCGCAGAAGGCCAAAGCTAAGAAACAGAGAGAAAGAATGAAATTAAACAGAGCTAAGAAACAGAGAGAAAGAATGAAATTAATCAGAGACAAATAATCCCTAAATGACAAAGAACGAAGACTAGCCACAAATGCTGACAACATGACACAGCAAAGATTGCTACAATCTCTGGAAGAAAAAGTACAAGAGTCTGTAGAGAACATCGAAAGGAAAAAAAGGAACTGGTCAAAGTATTCAAGTAATGAAAGACAACATCAACAAGCACATAACACCAGTAAGAAGAGACGCTACAGATCACAAGAACTAGAAGTTGATCAAGCTGCTGCCGCATTCTTAAAGAAGATGTCAGAAAGTGGACCCAATTATGTCTGTGCTTCCTGTGAACGAATTCTCTACAGAGAATCAGTGGCAGAGTTAAAACCTGGAAAGTATACAGGAACGATAGATATTGTAAGTCTCCTGGACAAAGACCCAACTGCAATCAAGCAAAACAACACTTGGATCTGCCACACATGTCATCGGTCCATTAAACTAGGGAAACTCCCTACACAGGCTTGGGCTAACAACTTATTACTCGACCCCATACCCCGAGAACTGCAGGATTTGCACCCGTTAGAAGAAAGGTTGATAAGTCAACGTATTGCCTTCATGAAACTTGTTGGCTTGCCAAGAGGCAGACAAAAGGCAATCCATGGTAATGCAGTCAATGTGCCATCTAACCTAGACACTATTATCAAATTATTGCCAAGACTTCCTGAAACTGCTGAGGTTGTTCCCTTGAAACTAAAACGAAAACTTTTATATATGAAACTTTTTATGAAACTTATATATGAAACTATATATGAAACTTTTTTTGATCTCTTTTTTTCATCTTATTTTTTTTCAACATTGGAAGACAAAATATGGTTTTTAAAACATTTTTTTGAGAATAAATATTTCTTTAACATTCACCTTTTAAGAAATAACTTTTTGTTTAACTAAAAGATATATATTTTACCCTACTGTATCTCATTAGTTATTGCTATGATAATATAATTGCTATATATCAGATGCGTGATAGTATATATACATTTTTGTAATACAGTAATACATTTATGACAATTAATATTATTGTCTGTTCACCTGCCAGAGGTTGTATCTCATTACTTATTGTATCTCATTACTTATTGTTATGATAATATAATTGCTATGATATAGTAACATGTTCTATTTTACGTAAAAAATAGAACATTCCTAGAGAACTATGGTTAAAGATAGGGTAAGTGATTTCCATTTGATTAAAATAGCACAGATCTGCTGGCGGAGACTTCTTTATTATTATTACAATTTAAGGTTAGAGCTAGCATGTGCTAGCATTGCTTACAAAATCCTCAGTTTCCATCCAAACATCGCAAAATCACGGTAAAATCCGCTATTTCTACCCGATCGTTTTGAAAGGTATCACTAGTCTGTTGGCTTGTGTCTAATCAGAATGTCAAATAAAGATGTATAAACAATCATATTTTGTTAAAACTGTTGTGAAAAGGTATCTTAGTTAAGTCCTCCTGGTCACTGGAACCAGCCAGTTCTAGCAGGGGGCAGTGGCAAACACTTGATCTCAGAGATTATGCATAACAAAGAGAGCCTAACCCTAAACCATTAAACAAAGGATATGTAAATCCCGCTATGCATGATGGGATTGATAGCCCTGTTTACTATCTTTGAATGAGATCCATTCAACTGGTCTTTTCTCTACTGAAGAGTTTTAACTTGACTTCAGTTCTATAAGCTGTAGTTTCAAAACTATTCACTCAATCTTATTAACCAATATATCATTATTTTGCTATGATTCCCTGCTTTCATATGACATGAAAAAATTAAAATGAAAAAATGCTAGATGACTGTCTCCCAGTCAAAATTGGTCACATATTTATATTTTGAGCACTTGTTATTGTATGCCCATATATGGAGTTCAGGCCAGCCTCTGACATCATATTGATGAAATCAGCGCACTCCATATATGGACATTTTCAGACGTATCAATGTTTTTGGGAGATCCGCTGATCTGATGACTTTCCACTCGGTGCATCAGGTGATACAATAGAATAGAATAGAGTTTAGTTACTATTTTCAGGCTGGTTTGTGGCCTGAAAATCTGCATATTCTTGATTCTTGATTCATCGTCCACAGCTGTGGATGCAGAGACGAAGGCTGTAGGCTTGTAGTAGAACGTTTAGAGAAGGTGGACGGCAGGAGCTGAAGGTGAATACTGTTAGTCGTTATTCAGTGACCTTGGGGGACAGGAGGTCTTCAGAGTGATGATGAATCAGAGCTGCTGTTTCTCCTCCCTCGCCTCCACCCAGACTCCCAGAGAGGCTCCTCCGCCCCAGTATGTTCTCCAACTCCACGATGACATCGTTGCTCTGCCACGGTGTGTCCTCTGTGTTCTGCACCATGGTAGAGTTGTAGCTGGGGGCGCTTCCACCGGGCAGGCGGTCCGGGTCCTCCACCGCTGTCCTCTTCACGGCCCTGCAATTGCGTCGTCGCCTGCAGCATCTGCAGAGCAGGTACAACACCTCCAGAACGTTGAGGAGCACGGAGAAACAGGCCACGGCCAGCATGAAGACGATGAAGACGTTTTTCTCTACGTGACGGGACGGGTAGCAAGCCACGCCTTTGGAATGGCACGGTTCGATGGAGCATGTGTACTCGGCCTCCAGGAAGATGGTTTTGTGGTACAGGTAGTACTGTCCCACGATGGAGGCCACCTCGATGAGGATCTTGACCACCAGGTGGATCAGGTAGGTGCACAGAAGATTCCCTTCGATCTTCACGTGGCCGCTCTCGTCGGTGTACCTGGGGTGTTTGAGCTTCCTGGTGCCTCCAGGGGGCGCCGGGCTGCTGGCCAGCTGCTTCCTCAGTTTGTTCTCCTTGTGGATGACATGCATCACGTGACCCAGGTACCACAGAGTGGGCGTGGACACGAAGATGATCTGCAGCGTCCAGTAGCGGATGTGCGAGATGGGGAAGAAGTAGGTGTAGCAGAGGCTTTGGCAACCGACCGCATTGTTGTTGCAAACGAAATTGGACATCTCGTCGCCCCACACGTTATCGGCGGGACCGCAGAGCACCATGATGCGAAACAGCAGGAGGACGGTCATCCAGATCTTCCCGATGCCGGTGGAGTGAGACTGGACTTTGTTCAATAAGCTTGACAGGAATCCCCAGTCTCCTGCCATGATCCTACCGGTTCTGTAAAACACACACGTTAGACTTGATGAGATTGAGAAGAGAGTTCTTTGAGCGGAGAATAACACACTGGACCATACAGTCCAGCCCTGTGCTTCTGACATAGTGATGATGTCACGATGAGTCAGTCATGTCCAAATATGGAGTCTCAGTTCGACCATGTCCAGATATGGAGCCTTTGGCATCTGTACTCACTCTGACATCACGGGTAACCATGGTGATCTAATGTAAACAATAGATGACATCACGGGTAACCCTGGTGATCTAATGTAAACAATAGAGTAACCATGGTGATCTAATGTAAACAATAGAGTAACCATGGTGATCTAATGTAAACAATAGATAATAATAATACATTTTATTTTATTTATTTGTATAGCACCTTTCATGACATGAAATGCAGCTCAAAGTGCTTTACAGAGCAAGAATACAATTACAGTTAGAACCAATTTAACAATAAAGCAAACAAAAATAAAATAAAATAAAATAAAAGCAAAGGCATAAAACAACATTAAAATAGGCAATACAGTGAGGAATTAAAAATCAACCAAAGAATCAGCTAAAAGCAAGAGTGAAGTAATAGGTCTTGAGCTGTGCTTTAAAGCTATCGACAGAGGCTCCGGGAGTTTATTCCACACTGTCGGTCCGTAAAAGCAGAATGCTGCTTCACCGTATTTTTTACATGTCATTGTATGTCATTGTAGGCACAAGCAGGTTCTTAAACCTTTTCACGTCAAGGACTCCCAAATTGATATGTATAAATTCCGCAGACCCTCTGAAGGAAAGGATTTGAGCCAGGGATCCCCAGAAGAGATGACTTATGTTAAAAATGTCTAAATGCTTCACCTTTTTTCAACATTTTTCCAAATGTTGCAAAAATAGATGATCTACACTTGTAAGCTCACATGATATCAAGAACTGTATATATTTAGCATGAGTAGACTATTATTGTACATAAAAAAAATATATATATATAATAACAATTGAAAGTATCTACAGTTATTTGACTGAGGGATGTGTAACCTTGCCATGCATGTACACAGTATGTACAAACTGCTCATGCACTGTTGAATTTAACATGTACATTTTCTTTTGTATAGGTGGATATTACAGTGAGAAGCTGTTGAATCGAGAAGGCTTCAGGGTCCTGGTCCTAAACACCAACCTGCACTAAAGTCAGAACAAGCAGACCCAGAACATGGCAGACCCAGTGGGCCAGTTCAAATGGGCTGATCAGGTTCTGACAGAGGCAGGCAACAACAAGGAGAGGGTAAACTTCCTCTCTTCCGTGTGAAACTCAAAACAGTACAGCATCTACAGTAAATGAAACTTTAGAATTCTATTTTACCAAATGACCTGAGTGTGTAGAGAATTGTACAGTATGAATTGGGATCTCAGACATAAAGTATCGTGTCGAGCTCCGTGGCATAATACTGTTATTAAATTGAGGGTCCTTGAGATGAAAAATGATGAGAATCATATATCTATAGACTCTATAGCATCTCCCAGATTGTGTCTTGCGTCTTTCAGGTGTACATCATTGGCCACGTTCCTCCAGGTTTCTTTGAGAAGAAGAGGAGTATGCCTTGGTTTAAAGCGGAGTTCAATAAGCGCTATTTGGAGCTGATCCTGAAACATCATTCTGTAATCGCTGGCCAGTTCTTTGGTCATCATCACACTGACAGCTTCCGCATGTTCTACAACTCTGCAGGTATTCATATACATTTGTTTCCTTCGTTATTATTTTGTATGCATTGGCTTTGATTTCAAGTAATATCCAATATTTTAACTACTTGAACCCTAGCATCCCTTCTCTGGGGCTAACAATCGGCAAACATGGCAGAGCTACAAGCTCACAGCTTGTAGATCGGCTATTGTCACTAGAATATAATCAAACATTTTGAGTGTAGATTGAAAACAGGAGAGGGCCTATAGAGCCCTTGGGAATACGATCAACTATGCACTTAGTTAACTCTAAATAATTGTACTGTTATTGACCACTTAAACCCTATACTTGGCTTGTAGATCTGCTATTTTCTGTGAAGGTTTTCCCCACAATATGGATGCTGGGGTTCAAGTAATTCATTGTTATATGAGGATGTAGACCTAATCATTTCATTTTATGAGGGTGGAAAAGTCAATGTACATCAATATTACTGCACCAGTGAACCTATTTAACAATGACACCTATTGCCAATTACATAGAATTTTTGATCACTGGCAATGACCGTATGTCAACTCAAGTGACATTGCCACAGATTGTGGACTTTGAGCCTGCTACAGAAGATATACGTACATTTATTGATTGTGTGCTTGAGCAACTCATTTTGAACAATAATTAATATAATGGTCTTGTTAATTTCAGCCTCAGTATATATGTTTAGGGAGTTTCAATATGTTGCCTTCTCTCTGCAACAGGCTCTCCTATCAGTGCAATGTTCTTGAGCCCAGGGGTCTCACCATGGAAGACAACACTGCCTGGGGTCGTAGATGGAGCCAACAACCCTGGGATCCGTATCTTTGAATACGACACTCAAACACTCCTAGTTAAAGTAAGAAAAGGACTTTCTCTTCACTTAATGTGCCAAAAGAGGGACAAGAGGGTTAATGGGGTTAAGTACACCCTTTTTTGACAGAGGGACCATGAATGTGTAACCTTGCCATGTACACAGTATGTAGAATCTGCTCATGCATACTGTAGTCCAATTTTCATTCATGGCCTTTCCTATATCAACTCCCACAGGATGTGGTGACATACTACCTGGACCTGACCCGTGCCAACCAAGCCCAGGCTCACTGGGAGCAGGAGTACCGCCTGACAGAGAGCTTCAGGGTGGCAGACGCCTCTCCAGCCTCCATGCACCAGGTGCTGGAGAACATGGCCAACGACCACAGCTACCTACAGAAATACTACGAGTTCAACTCGGTCAACTACGACCTGACAGAATGCGACAGTGACTGCCGTATTGACCACGTGTGTGCTGTTAGAGAGGTAGACTTTGACAGTTATGAACACTGTCTGGAACAAGAAGGAGCCACTTCACTTCATGCTGCCTTGCTGCCAGTCCTCACTGTGGCATTCGGTGTAGTCTTGAATTACTTGTAAAATAGCATTGAAGTTGAAACATCACCACCCATCTAATCTTGCATCACCAGGCCATCTGCAGTACCTGTGGAAAGACTGGTTTCTAATTGCTGTGCAGTGATCATCATATCTGGTCAAGAGCCCACTTGGCCTACTGTCCACCGCAGGTCAGTCTACGGGTCAACCACTCCCTCATTGATTTAACGCATTCTTTCGTGTCAGGTACACTAGGTCTCTCATAATTGGACGGGTGGGTCGAGATTTAAAAACAGTCCATTTCTGTATCCACTCTAGACCAGATATGCAAACTGCAAAGCGAACCGATCCCAGTCTACCACCTGTCACTGAACCTTTTGCCATTCAGTGAGCCATTGCCTGCCATATCATACGATTCAAGTAAAGAGCTTTTGATATAAGCAATGTCTTTTTTATTATTAGTTGTCTTTAATCTATTGTTAAATAATAATTCCATTATTATTTGTCTTTAATAATTGGTGGCCACTGCTACCAATTATGCATTTTCACCCAGTGATGCAACACGAATGCTGAAATCAGTCATGTATGTGTAAAATGTAACTTATACCAGGAAAACAGCACATTTATCTTCAATATTCTTAAATCATTTATCGCATGTTTAATTCAAGCAGAAAACAGAAAAGTGCTTTGACATATTGGCCATTTGTTTTTCAGCCAAATATGGTAAGTGAGTGCATTCTTACCTGTAGAACATATAGTGCTATATACACAATAAACCAACTGCCAATTACGACTTTATTGTCATAGCTGCTAGATTATTCCTGTAATTCCACAGGAAGTGTTTTTGATCACTGCCGGTAAACCAACTCAAGTGCCATTGCAACTGATTGTGCACTTTGAGCTACAGAAGATGTAAATTTATTGATTGTGTGCTTGAGCAACTTATTTTTGAACAATAATACATTATGGTCTTGGTTCTTCACACGCTGGGATTTTGACAGTGCAGTTTTTATTGCTCCGGGGAGAGCTCAAACGGGTCACATGACCAGGACCTGTTTGGATGAGATGAAAGGCTGCATGGCGGAGTCCAGGGCTGTGCGGTAGTCCTGCAGGCTGACCTCAGTACAGCCCGGTGCGGTCAGCTTCCCCTGGCGCACCAGGGAGCACAGCTCCTCCAGCATGCCTCTGAAGGCCCCTTCGTCATTTGCGTGATCCTTCTTCCACCGTGTGACCCAAAAGCCGCGCACTTCCACATCCTTAAAAATGAGAGCACTCACAGGTACAATGACAGGCTGTTTAGCCATGCCTCCATAGGTCACCATGCAACCTCCAACCTGTAGGTGACGGAGGAGTTCCGTTGCACTCTTGCCCCCTACGCCGTTCAGTGCCAGCTTGGGTCTTGGACACGTCTTGAATAGTTCTTTCATCTCAGGCCGTCTTAGCGTCTCCTCCTTGATGACATGGCTGGCCCCCATGGCCTTCAGCCGGTCACTGAGCTGCGTGAACTCTGGCCTGTCTCGTACAACGTTGATGGTGTTGACTCCCCTTGCAGCGGCAATCTGTATAACAGCCTGACCTACTCCACTGTTGGATGCATTTTGGATCACTGTGTCACCTGGCTTGAGGTCCTTAAAGTCAGCCAGCATCCTGAAGGCAGTGCAGGGGTTGACCCCCAGTGTGGCAGCACACAACAAGGGAATGTCATTTGGCAGTGAGATGACATCTTCCTCTGCTAGCACTGCTGCTGTCCTCCAGGTCCCTTGCCCAGTGTCTTTGGGAATAACCCAGTCTCCCACTTTGAGAGATTTCACCTGGCTCCCCAGTTCCACAACCTCAGCCACGCCCTCATTACCCCCCACTGCTGGGAAGTCAGGTAGGATAGCATATGTGCCTTGAATCATGTTGATGTCTGCAGGGTTGATTGGGGCTGCCAGCATTTTGACAAGAACATCTTTTGCACCAATGGAGGGCAGGTCCACGTTCTCCAACTGTACAACTTGAGCAGGGTCTCCATGGTTCCTGTAGACCAGTGCAGAGCAGCATCCTCCTCCAGTAGGACCAGTAGAGGAGTACAACCTCTGTGTATGAACCCCTGAACATGTGTTACTATGTGGTGCTGCTGCTGCTGCTGTAACTGGCTGTTTTAGCACAACAGTCGCGAAGGTTCTGCAAGTTGTCTGATGTCTGGAACAACTGCTCTGAATTAGTACGCGTGCAGCTCGAGGGAGCTTCATTTTACGACTGTATGACTGTTGTTTACACCGCTCATGAAGTATAGGAAGCGGCCATGTTGGATTAACCCATTTTATGCCGATGAAACGTAACCATGGTGATCTAATGTAAACAATAGATGAAACGTAACCATGTCACACAGGGGTTGTTGACATTAGATCGCCATGGTTACCAAAGAGGTCAGAGTGCGTCCATATGTCATGAAGTCCATATTTGGATGTGATGGTTGACCCAGGACTCTATATCTGGACCAGACTTTCCGCTAGGCAATTTGTGGGCCGGACACCGTGACCGGCAAGATTATATTGTATCCGTCAAAGAATATATATTATCGGCCATAATAATGGTTTAGTTTAGCTTTAATTTTCAACTCTCAGAGGGTACAATTGGTCCATTTGGTTGGTTTGTAAACTAGCAACCATATAAGGAGTTCCCAATGCAGCTACGCCCAAATATGGAGTGTGTTGTCTAACCTCATATTGTCTTCATGGCATCAGCAAACAAATCAGTCAGCTCCATATATGGGCACAAAAGGGGGCATGCCCATATATGGGCATTTACTGATGACATCAGGGATCTCCATATATGGGAATAAAAGGGACAAGGACTGACAAATACAGAGATCTCCATATATGGGCATATCAGTATGCCCATATATGGGCATATATTGATGACATCAGGCATCTCCATATATGGGCATTAAAAGGACAAGGACTGACAAATACAGGGGTCTCCATATATGGGCATATATGGAGACCTCTAGTCATGTATAATGCCCGAACGTACCATAGACCTGTACTCAGCACCAGTGAACGTACCATAGACCTGTACTCAGCACCAGTGGCACTGATCAGCCACGGGCGTGGCCGCTGATCTGAGGGACATTTATATTGCGGTCCACCCAGGAGAAGGTAGCTGTGCTTCGTAGAAAATCCAAGCTCAAGAGCAGTGACAACCATACACTGTAAAAATTAATGGACAAAGTGACGCTATTGGTTTCTACAGAACGTAAATGAAGCCTATTGTTCAGGAATTTCAAATCTGCCATCTTTCTACATTGCGTCATATCCTGCGCAACCGGAAAGAATGTTATTGGTTGGGTAGCTTGTCAATCAAGAGCGGGGACGGGGAACAAATTCTATTGGTTGTGTAGCTTGTCAATTAAATCATTCCGCCCCTCCTACAGCATATTGCATATTCTACTTTATCATCAATTTGATAAAGATGTCCGATTGCCGTGAAAGGCCTGAGAAGAAATGGCACCCTTTTCACATTGGCCTATTACAGTGCCACCAGGAGGCCACAATAATAACCTACCTGACCTGGCGGAGACCTTTTCTAGTTCATTTATGTATTTAGTTAGTTACAGAAAGAATGTGCTCTCCATGTAAAAAACTTTAAAGGTTTCGTACCCAATCATCCACGGATGCGGCGGACCTTCCTGTCCCAGCGCTCACCTCCCCACAGGAGCGACAGAGATGTGTCTGGTCATCTATGAAAACATATTTCTGAGTTCAGTGAAGTCCAATTTTTTGGTCAGGGTGAGGCTGATAAACATTTGATTGAAGCCTACCAGAGTCCTCCTAAAGCTGTCTTCCAATATTTTGGCGTACCAGGTCAAGGTTGCCTAGCAGGCCCTGCTCCACCCCAGCAGTGGCTAACACCAGCATCTCTGCGATCTTAAAATACAGGTTAGTGTTAACAGTGTTCTTTTAGAATGTATTAAATTGTTACTAGGATAGATATTCTAGGCCAGGGCTACTCAACTTAAGATGGCTCAGGGGCCACTCAGCAAAATACCAAAAGTCCAAGGGGCCGCCATAAAAATGACGGTCCTATTTTGGATTTTTCGATTTTGTAACGCACAAGAAAATGTACATTTTGACATCATATTCTTTTCACTGTACCAGTTTATTTTGTGTTGTGTGTATGTCCAGTGGCAGACACCTATCCTGGGCGCGCGGCAAAGCCGCGCGGCCGGAAAAATTTGGGGGTCAAACCCCCCCAAAAACCCGAAATGCATAGAAAACTATGCATTATACCTGTAACAATTGACGCACCTGTATGTATGTCTGTCTGTTTGTTTTTGAAAAATGTTTTAGCAACCCATATATTTGAACGGAAATGTATATTTTTATCCTGTGCTTTTTTTTTGACCATGAGGGGGCCGCCAAGACGCTGCGATCGGGCCGCGGGTTGAGTAGCGCTGTTCTAGGCTATATAATCTCACTTTGCCCACAAACACCCCACATGATGTCGTATCCGTTTGGCGGGGATGAGGGACAGTCTCATAGGTCCAGCGAGAGATTGTGCCCCTCATCCTCCGCATATAAGCTCTGAAGAAAAAACGAAACCGTTGGTTACTTGTGTATCAGAAGCCATTGAACATACTTGCAATGAAGCACAATAAATCTATGATTTACTTGCCTTGTTCTATTTTGACAATTCTCCACTTGTTTTGGGGTGGCAATGAGTGGGTCCACAAACACACACTTGTGGTCATGTGGATACATAACCTTCGGCAGATAGAATACTTTAATACTTCAAAAGCTTAGTTGTAAATATAGCATAATTTGCATTGATTAAAGTTAACTTACTACTAGTGTGTAGTGGCCATTTTTACACACTGCCCCCATAATGATGTCCCATTCCAGGACATCAGTCTGCAAGTGAAGTGATCATTTAATTTGTTAACATGGTGCGACTGTAACCAACACTTTTAAAAGTAACTATTATCCTTACTTTTTTAACCCCCCTGGTCAGACCGTCCCAAATACGGTTGACCTCCTCCACTGCCAAAACGGTCACCCTCCTTGTGGCCTTTTGGGCCCCCCACACGAGGTACGCATTGACTATCTACACACAAAAATAAATACAATTAAAAATCACTTTAATATCAATGAGAACACTTGCTCACAAAAGGAGACTTACTTCACTGGTCAATGTCTCCCCTGGAGCCAGGCTCTGTACGTCGAGGGTCACAATCTTAAATGGACCAAATTTGGCCCACAGAATTTGACCCCTTTGGCCCTTCCATATAGCTTGGAGAAGTGGAAATTCAGAACATTTCAGTCATTCAAAATTGTACATGGCATTATTATTCTTCATGTCACATTAGTGAATGGGATTTACCAGTGACCTGGTCCTCTGCTGATCTCCCTCCTCTGGCAGGTGGGGAGCCAGTGGAGGGGCCCGAGGATGGTGGTGGGTGGTGGAGGGCAGGAGGAGGCCCGGAGGGGCTGCATGATGGCTGTGCAGGGCGGCCAAGAAGAGGGCTGGAGGGACTGGGTGACAGTTGGGGAGGGTGGAGAAGAGCAGGAGGATGAGATAAAGGGGTGTTAGACTCCCCACGCAAAGCCAAAATGCTGAATAACACCGTCACTGTAGTCGGACCACCGAACCGGTCAATTATTTTGCGTATGAAGCAGGAGAGCAGGAGGATGAGATAAAGGGGAAAGTGGTGGAGGGGGGCGAGCCAAAGGAAAGGTTCCAGCTAGCTTCAAAAGCTTCGCTGGAATCCTCTCCTCTGGCTCGATGTAGCGTTTCAGCTGGTCCAAATTAGCAATTAGCTTATGATTTTGGTCCCCAACCAAGTACACCACTTTCCCCTTTATCTCGGTGATGGTATAGGGGCCAAGCATCTCTGGTGCCAGCTTGCCTCCCTTCCTCTGCTCTTCTCTGATGTTTTTCTTTAACACCACATCCCCAACTGTGAACTTGTCATCCCAGCCCTGCTCCAGCTTCCTCTTCCTGACCTTGTCTTGCCGTTTGAGGACATTGCCCTGCACAGCCTCATACACTGGTGTCTGCTTTTTCAGCCCCTCACAGACCTCCTCCGACCTGCAATAGGCCTCCATATCTTCTGGTACAAAAACACCAGGTGGGGTTATTGACAGCAGTGGTTTTCAATTTCATGTATTCATGTCAAGGACCCCCAAATCAATATGCATTTGGCATACATTTTGGGAAATAGCAGATCTACAAGCTCACATCGTGTCGCTCTGCGTTGTGAGACTGTAGATTGGCTATTTTCAAATAGCCAATGTATAAAGGGGGTTAAACTCATTTGGTGATCTGCTACTAATTTACTGCCCCCCCCCCCAACAAATGGATCCACTTACATCATAATCCACATGGATTCCGGAAGGATAACGTGCCTCTCGCCCATACAGCAGGTAGAAGGGCGTGTATTGTGTAGTTAAATGCTTTTTGGTCCTCAGCACAAACAAGGCAGCTGCAAGGTACCTGTCCCACTGGTTGGGATGATCCTGACAAAGGGCTTTCAGCGACCTGAAAATGTTCACATTACATAACATTATAGCAGACATTCAGATGCATTTAATGTAGTCTACAGCATTCATGTTGTGTACTGTAGGTGTATCTGCCAATTTGGCAGTATGCAACTTACTTCTGGATGGTCCCGTTAATTTTTTCTACCAGGCCGTTCGTCTGCGGGTGGTAGGGCGCTGAAAAGCTCCTTTTGATGTTGAGCTCTTCACAGAGCCGAGAATTCACCTATAAATTCCATTAATAATAGATTTGGAACACAATTTGACACAAATCTCAAAGTGCTACATTGCATAAAAGTATAAAAGCAATTAAGAAATGTTTTTAAATGGAAACAATAATAATAAAAACAATTAAATGAACACAATTCAGATCAATGGTACGAGCCCCATCCCCAACATAAAAAATGAAATAACAATATAATTTGTAATGTTTGATGAGTGTTGTACCTGATTTCGGAATTCCGATCCTTGATCCGAAAGTAGCCTTTGCGGGGCCCCATGCCTGTAAACAAAGTCGATGATGCACTTGGAGACCTCCCCTCCATGTTTGGACCTCAGTGGGTAGGCCTCCGTCCATTTGGTAAAATAGTCGACCATTACACAGACGTACTCATTGCCATCTTCCGTCCTCTTTAGCTTCATCAGGTCGATTCCCACAAGTTCAAATGGCTCCTTGACCTGATACAAAGGGGTGTTAGACTCCCCCCGCAAAGCCAAAATGCTGAATAACACCGTCACTGTAGTCGGACCCCCGAACCGGTCAATTATTTTGCGTATGAAGCAGGAGAGCAGGAGGATGAGATAAAGGGGAAAGTGGTGGAGGGGGCAAGCCAAAGGAAAGGTTCCAGCTAGCTTTAAAAGCTTCGCTGGAATCCTCTCCTCTGGCTCGATGTAGCGTTTCAGCTGGTCCAAATTAGCAATTAGCTTCTGATTTTGGTCCCCAACCAAGTACACCACTTTCCCCTTTATCTCGGTGATGGTATAGTGGCCAAGCATCTCTGGTGCCAGCTTGCCTCCCTTCCTCTGCTCTTCTCTGATGTTTTTCTTTAACACCACATCCCCAACTGTGAACTTGTCATCCCAGCCCTGCTCCAGCTTCCTCTTCCTGACCTTGTCTTGCTGTTTGAGGACATTGCCCTGCATAGCCTCATACACTGGTGTCTGCTTTTTCAGCCCCTCACATACCTCCTCCGACCTGCAATAGGCCTCCATATCGCTGGTACAAAAACACCAGGTGGGGTTATTGACAGCAGTGGTTTTCAATTTCATGTATTCATGTCAAGGACCCCCAAATCAATATGCATTTGGCATACATTTTGGGAAATAGCAGATCTACAAGCTCACATCGTGTCGCTCTGCGTTGTGAGACTGTAGATTGGCTATTTTCAAATAGCCAATGTATAAAGGGGGTTAAACTCATTTGGTGATCTGCTACTAATTTACTGCCCCCCCCCCAACAAATGGATCCACTTACATCATAATCCACATGGATTCCGGAAGGATAACGTGCCTCTCGCCCATACAGCAGGTAGAAGGGCGTGTATTGTGTAGTTAAATGCTTTTTGGTCCTCAGCACAAACAAGGCAGCTGCAAGGTACCTGTCCCACTGGTTGGGATGATCCTGACAAAGGGCTTTCAGCGACCTGAAAATGTTCACATTACATAACATTATAGCAGACATTCAGATGCATTTAATGTAGTCTACAGCATTCATGTTGTGTACTGTAGGTGTATCTGCCAATTTGGCAGTATGCAACTTACTTCTGGATGGTCCCGTTAATTTTTTCTACCAGGCCGTTCGTCTGCGGGTGGTAGGGCGCTGAAAAGCTCCTTTTGATGTTGAGCTCTACACAGAGCCGAGAATTCACCTATAAATTCCATTAATAATAGATTTGGAACACAATTTGACACAAATCTCAAAGTGCTACATTGCATAAAAGTATAAAAGCAATTAAGAAATGTTTTTAAATGGAAACAATAATAATAAAAACAATTAAATGAACACAATTCAGATCAATGGTACGAGCCCCATCCCCAACATAAAAAATGAAATAACAATATAATTTGTAATGTTTGATGAGTGTTGTACCTGATTTCGGAATTCCGATCCTTGATCCGAAAGTAGCCTTTGCGGGGCCCCATGCCTGTAAACAAAGTCGATGATGCACTTGGAGACCTCCCCTCCATGTTTGGACCTCAGTGGGTAGGCCTCCGTCCATTTGGTAAAATAGTCGACCATTACACAGACGTACTCATTGCCATCTTTCGTCCTCTTTAGCTTCATCAGGTCGATTCCCACAAGTTCAAATGGCTCCTTGACCTGATAAAAAGGTGATTAAAAAATAAACCAATTAGACATCTGTATGATTGCTGGTAGCCTATCTTTGCACATTTAGATGCATGGGATTTTCAGTTGCAAAACACTCACTGTTATGGGTTGATACTGAGCTTTGTCCTTCAAGCTACCCTGCTTTTTTTGGCACCCAGGGAACTCCTTGATCTTAAGACAAATGATATGCACATTAATTTATATCACAAGCCTTTGGTCAAGCACAAACAGTAAGTGAAGGGCATATACAATCACACGAGTGTGTGCATTTAGTTAATGCTTCAATTTGCCATTGTTTTCCTAAGTAGGCCCTGCATAAATAGGCCTGCATGTACAAATGATATATACACATTTGGATGACCCTTGACCCTTCCAACTTACCCATTTGCGGATGTCAGCCTCCATTCCAGGCCAGTAGTATCGGTGGATCACTGCGTGGTGTGTTTTCTCCACACCACCGATACTACTGGCATGGAATTCCTGGAACATGGAATTCCTGGAACACAGACGCCGCCTCAGCAGCCGACGTCACCACCTACATACATAGATAGCATATAGAGAGATGAGATAGACAGATACTTAGATTCCTCTTTTGATTCCCATGGGGAAATTCAAGTGTTTGAGCACCAAAAGTAAGCATGAAACACATTTACCTTGGTGAAATGGGGCTCCTGCTTCTTGCTTCGTGTGCACAAGTAATGAAGCATGCCATCTAGTACAAATAAATGTGAAAATGTTCAATTTACTCTTAAAGGGACATTTTATCGTCGACTCTTGCTTGATTCAGTATTTAGATATTTGATATTCATTTTATCAGACACGCCCCCTTCCTATACAAACCCATTATAACTTCAAACTCCATTTTAACCATGATGGATTAATCAAAAACACCAGTTCTTGGTCCTGGTGACTGATATTGTCCTTCTAATGTGTGAGGAGACCATGTTTTTTCAAATAATTTTAAAAGGTTAATGAACAAAGTACTTTAAATAAAGATTGATAGTGTAACAGAATACATACCCTTAAGGACATATTGGTTGGCCCTTCTTTTGAGGTTCAACCTCTGGTGCTTTGTGAAGCCTTCTGGAAATGTTTAATTCCTCTTGAAATTAAATATTTCTGAAAACATTTGTGGGTCCATGACTCAGTCACTCAGTCTCTCTCTCTCATAGTGTCTCACTCTCTATAGTTATAATCGCTCCAACTCCCAACACAGTTGTTCAACCTTTTATATGTTTGTTAATTGAGCAAGCAATCAGCACACCTGAGCCCCTCCACATTTTCTGACACCATGTTAAAGGGATATTTCACTTTCAAACATGTTTGGCCCATTTATTTCTTAATCTACTCAGAATTGTGTGAGCACCCCAGACCTTTTTACGTTGCTTGATTAAGTATTTAGATATTAGGTATATCCTATACCAACCCATTGTATACCCATTGTCAAATAGCAGATATCATCTGAAAGTGTGAGAACTACTGATTTAGAAGGCATTTGTAGAATAGGTGGTCTCAATGGGTTAAGGTTACTACTCATGGTTACTGGTTGTCATGGTTACTAGTTCTAATGAGATAACGGCTGGGCTTCATGGCAAGGGAAATTTGCTCTTGCAAATACCCCTATACACAAAATGCTACACACACACACAATGCCTTCAATGATTCATACTTTTAACTTATAAAGTGGTTTGTAGGTGTGTTGCCTACTACGAATTTGTTCCTTCTGGGTCTGGCAGAACCAGGTCTCCTGGTCTGTAACATAATGAATAAGAATAATAGATGATGATGGTGGTGGTGGTGGTGGTGAGAGATTTTAGAAACAAATCTGTATTAAATAGTTGGAAATCAGTGTGGTGACTGAGGTCTCAAGTGAATCTAATGACCATGTGCGTTTTAATGGCTGGTTTTATAGTCTATGATTTGTTTATGATTATGAGTGGGTAGACTGGCGCACAAGAGTAGGCCATGCCCCAGACTATTTCTGCTGACATTGGGAGGAGTTCGAATCCCATGAAAGGCTAACATTTATTTATTTGTGACGCATTAAATGGCCTGAATAGTTAATGTAGGCTACATGACGCATGTTTAATCCACTGGCGAAATGTTGCATTTTTTAAATGTATTGTTAGAGACTTTCACAGGAAGAAGTGGTTGTCTTCTAATGAACTGTTGATGTAACCTATCATGTGTCATATTTACTATTTCTAAGTAGCCTCTAACATAATGAATAATAGATGATGATGGTGATGGTGATAGATTGATAGAGAGCAGTACAATGAAATCAGTGTGGTGACTGAGGTCTCTACTTAATCTAGCGACCATGACTATTTAGTTTTTTAATGGCTGGTTGTATACTCTATGAGTTGTTTACGGTACACATTTGTCGGGAGAAGAATGGCGCACTGGAGTAAGTGGATGTCTGGTGTAATTGTGCTGATGTTGGGAAGAGCTCGAATCCCAGGAGGGAATGAACATTTATTTATATACTTATTAATTAATTAATTAATTGATGCGTTTATTTGCACGCTTTGAATGGGCTGAATAGTGATTGCCTTCCTTACACATGTTGACCCCAACTCCAATGGCGAATAGCTGCATTTATAAAATGTATTGTTAGAGATTGTCACAGGAAGAAGTGGTTGTCTTCTAATGAACTGTTGATGTAACCTATCATGTGTCATATTTACTATTTCTAAGTAGCCTCTAACATAATGAATAATAGATGATGATGATGATGATGGTGATGGTGATAGATTTGAGAAACAAATATGTAGTAAACAGCCGTGTTAGAGAGCAGTACAATGAAATCAGTGTGGTGACTGAGGTCTCTACTTAATCTAGTGACCATGACTATTTTGTTTTTTAATTGCTGGTTGTATAGTCTATGAGTTGTTTACGGTACACATTTGTCGTGAGAAGAATGGCGCACCGGAGTAAGCGCCTGTCTGGTGTAATTATGCTGATGTTGGGAAGAGTTCGAATCCCAGGAGGGAATGAACATGTATTTATTAATTAATTCATTGATGCGTTTATTTGCACGCTTTGAATGGGCTGAATAGTGATTGTACCTTACACATGTTGACTCCGACTCCAATGGCAAAAAGTTGCATTTATTAAACGTGTAAATCTATTGTTAGAGAGACTGACACAGGAAGTGATTGTCTTCCTGTTTCTCAACAACAACAAAACCAACGGAGAACCGTCCACAACGCAACGTGAGTGTTCGTCTGTCTGACGTTTCTTCATCCAAACAAGAATCAGATCGGTATGTTTTGGCATTGTGATATGAAAAAGAAACAGGCATTGACGAGGACAGCTACGCGTTCTTTCACCGTGGGACAACATCTGCTGTTACTAGGACAACAGTAGACGCGGTCTCAGTTTGATCTGGTCTCGTTAAAAATTGAAACACCGGGCCTAGTCCACAACCAAACATTTCACCCACAACATCAGCATTCACGTGATTAACCACTTGAACCCCAGCATCCATCCTTAGCAACCCCAAAAATAGCCTATCGTGTCGGGAACGCGACGCGTTGTGAGCTTGTCGATCGGCTATTTTTGGCAAAGAGATTTGGCGTAGACTGAAAAGTTGCAACTCAGGTCCGTTTCACTGGGACTAATGGGTTTTTAGAGTGGTGGCATGTGCGACTAGGCCCCACATGCCCCAGAACAAAAAGCATTCAAACTGGGCTCAGGTCCCACAAACATGGCAAACATTGAGCCGACAACACTTTGAACACAGAGAGTAATCCGGCTTTTATGTATGTACAAAAGAACAAAAAGCTTTCAAACTATACAACAGAAGTTATGTGTTACTGTAAAGAGTAAAACCTGTTTTTGTTCTGCTTCCCCCAAGTCCCCGAAAAAGGGTTAGGGAGACGCATTAAGCTTGTCGGGAACCGAGGTTCTCTGGTCAGGATCGTCCTTCTCGTGGAGGAACCGTTCACACCAATAATAGTGATTGGAGGGGAGTTCATACACACTCACCCAGGCACCAGCATCTGTGGGAACATGGTGGACACAGGACCAGTGTTAATTTCGCCTACTAAAACTATGAAGAAAAACTTTTATCGACTACCTTTTTGTACCCGTATCTTCCATATTGTTTAATAAAAAGCATTTTAATCTGATCGGCAGCCATTTCCCCATAGAGTTATAATGTATCAGAGTGCAGTACACCTCCCAACCGATAGGGTCACGTGGTTGAACGCATATGGAGGAAGTTTTTAGAACATGGCCACCGATAGGATTAAAACGCTTTTTATTGAACAATACGGGAGAGACGGGTACTTAGACCCAGGCGTTTTAACTTGTTACATCCATGGCTATGGGGTCAGCACGTTATATTTGAAATCTGATCGTTTATGTATATGTACGGGTTGTAAATGGAGAAAGTGCCAAAACCAGGTACAAGTTGCGCCATGACGCCATGATATGACGGTCATGTTTCAGGGCTATGGTCCTCCTCCTGATAGTTTAACTTTTTAACTTTTACTGAATTCAAATGTCCTGTAAATTTGTTAATTTTTTCGTAATCATTTATATAAAGTACATTGAATTGCCTTGTTGAAATGAGCTACAAGTAAACGTGTCTTTTATGAGTTTCTTCATTATTTGAAGAAATATTGGTTTAGGAAAGCATGGATCACGTTAATGTATAAAAACTGCTCAGCTCAAATAAACATACCTCGTCCTCACAAGTGTGAATCACGACAGCCGCTCCAAAAAAACTGCAATGACTTTGTTATTATAAATGATGTTAATTAAATAAACATCGAAATATTGGCTTTTAAACGTTTCAACTCCAAGCAAAACAAACGCCGCTTGTCAACTTCAAGGGGAGGAGGTGTAACCACTAAATGTGTCCTGACCAGTGTTGCCACGTTGTGCGAGAGAAACAAGCAACCAGGTATATAAAAACAAGCCCAAAAGAAGCAATTCAGTGCGCCTAACTGAGCACTTTCAACCTATATATTGTATACATTGAAAATAGCAGATCTACAAGCTCACAACTTATCGCGATGCGAAGCGTTGTGAGCTTGTAGATCTGCTATTAAAAAATAAATTAAAACATTTGTGGAATATTTGGAATATTTTTGAACATTACAACACAAATCTGATACACAGCTCCCTGGCACAAAACATTTTCAGATGGGGGTTAGGGGACAAATACATATTAACGTGGGAGTCCTTGACATGTAAATGTTTGAGAACCACTGGTTTAAATAATAAACAACATTTGAAATTAAGCCCAAATAATCAACTGCACGCTAGAAACAAGCCCAAATAATCAACTACACGTTAGAAACAAGGTCAAATAAACATTACATTACATTACATTACATTACATTACAGTCATTTAGCAGACGCTTTTATCCAAAGCGACTTACAATAAGTGTATTCAACATAGGTAGGGAACGAAAACTACTAATCACCAGAAGTCTTTAGTGCATTTGCTGCAAAAACAAGCAACCAAGAGTATACCTAGCGCTAAGGTAAAAGTGCAATATATCAGCTACCTATTTCCTTAAACAGAACAAACGACTACACTTTAGAAACAAAGACCCACAAACCGCAACACAGAAACAAGCCCAAAGTCGCTTATAATAAGCGGACATGGCAACACTGGTCCTGACAACACACGCAGTCATCATGGTTCCGGACACAAACCATGTAAATACAAAACAGTTCCATGAAATACATATTATTTATCATATCAACAATGTTTCAACAATATTTATTCCTCGTAATAAAAAATAATAATCAGGATTCATACAAATAAATCCCAAACTTGAGAACCTGTTCATTTATTCAGTGGTTCTCAAACATGTTCATGTCAAAGGAAGGACCCCCCCACATTAAATATGTATTTGGCCACTGACCCTTATTTGAAAAGAGTTTCGTGTTGTTAGACATTTACACAATTATTTAAAAATAATTTGTAATCTATTACTATCATTAGGATTATTATTTTAATAGATCTACAAGCGAGTGTCGGCTATTTTCGAAATGGCCAAAGTATAAATTCTGGGGATCTTGGCTGGAACCCCCCCCGGACCACTGGGGGTCCCAAAACCCCACTTTGAGAACCAGTGTGTTTGTTCACTGGAGTCAGTGACTCAGGAGGTAGAGTGGTCAGCTGGGAATCACAAGGTTCACGGTTCGATCCCCAGCTCCCTGGGTTAGAGTACAAGTGTTATTGAGCAAGACACTCAACCCATACGGAAGACATATTAATCAGAACAATCTTGCTCTGATTAATTCTAAATTCTTGCACCCATTCATGTTAATCATCACACCAATCTTGCAGCTGGAATATAATTCCAATGCGTGAACTGAATAGAAAACAATGCATGTGGATAAATCTGTATCTAAATCTATCCAACGTGAAAGTATGGCTTTCATAAAAGCTAGGATTCTTTTCAAGACTTCATTTAACTTCTCATTACAGAGGATAATTCAAACATTATGGCTCACATTCAGGGTTTGGGCTTGTTTAGTATAATAGAGATGAGGTTTGTCCAGAAGGCTCAAACATCTTGGATATAATGAGACATTTAATATGAAATTGATATACGTTATATATTTTTTGTTCTTATATGCAGTGGTGGAAAAGGTACATACTTAAGTAAAAGTATCAATACTGCAATGTAGAAATACTCTGTAAAAGTCTGGAATTCAAAATGTACTTGAGTAAAAGTACATCATTATCGATATCAAAATGTACTTAAAGTACTAAAAGTAGAAAGCACTAAAATTCCTGGTAGGATATAAAACCAGCAGTTCTAGAGGTCCTGGTAGGATATAAAACCAGCAGTACTAGAGGTCCTGGTAGGATATAAAACCAGCAGTACTAGAGGTCCTGGTAGGTTATATTTAACACATAGATATAACGCAATCAAATAATTATATTAATGACATTTGGATGCATGTTGAGTCTTCATGAGCTCTTCAAACAGAGTTTTGGAGACATTCATTCATATACAGTATGTCCACCTAATTACTGATAATCAGGAGATAAAACACAGGTTGGAAGACTGAAGAGGAACCACTGGGCTGCATGTGGCCAGGGTTAAGTAATAATAGGAAAGAAATCCATAAAAGAAAACATTAAAGACATTAATAGATCAGTCTTTATTGATCCCCATGGTGAATGTAGGTGTAATAGCAGCACTGCAGTAGGCATGAACAATATTACAACTTAGAATCAAATACAAATAAGGGGGAAATAAGTAATAAAGTAGGAGTCTGACCTAGCCATCAGCACTTGAACTGACCTGGACAGCATAGTGTATATATGAACGATGACTAAATATATAGGCACACATTTATGAAGAAAAAAAAGCCTAAGTACAGGGCACAATCCATCACCAGAATATGAACATATCTACAGTATACTGTATGTGAAAAAAAACACTGTGCTGTGCTCTTGATTAGAGCATATCACTTCTTACAGTCGAACTAGATGTGTGGTTCTCAAATACATTCTTGAAGACATTTCTTTTGCTGCAATATACAGATGTAATTGGGCCTCGGCTATTTTCAGCACACAGCTAAATGATTTTTGTCAATTTATTACATTTTGTTTTTAAATACATCCTTTATATTTATCTTAAAGGGAAGTTGAAATATTAAGATTGATTTTAAATTAAAAAACATTATATCAAAAAAAGCTGTCCCATGTTTTCATGTCACTACCGAAACACAAGGAGTTGTAGTCCATAGGTGGAGCCTGGTTTTAGCCACACTCCCACACTTTTCACCAAGAAATGACATAGACTTCCTGTTCATCATGGCCACCTAGCTAGTTTACTTCAGTCAGAAGTAAATGTCTTCCAAAGTCTGAAAATCAGTGTGTATTTTTAAGGATTGTCACTACCGAACACATCATTTCTGCAATTATAAACTCCTTTGGGGTTTTACTTCAAATGTGATGTTTTTTATCCATGTACAACTGCTCAAAGCTGTGTTTGCAAGCCATGTCTTGCATAGCATTGTTGAGTTAAGCTAAAAACTAGCTAAAATTGTCACTACCAAAACAGTCACTACCGAAACATTATGCTCACGTTTCGGTAGTGACATCATTGTTTCGGTAGTGACAAAATTGGATGTTCATGCTTTTGAGACATTATTAAAGTAAGTTTTTCAAACATGTACATAATTGTAACATGTACATTCTATTTCATCATGTGGTTTTGCAGGGAGAGATAAAACACCTAAATGCCAAAACAAAATTTGGGGCAGAGGGAGACAGGCAAAGGAGATGGAGAAAACATGTGTTATTTATAATGTAAATAAAGGTGTGAATATTATACCTAATCTTGTCATTCAGGCTCTGTTACATATTGCTCCCTGCACAGTATAATTGGAAGACAGCCATTTCAGTGCAGGGAGACATAGAATAGTGATGGTGGGAGCAAAGAAACACAGCCTGAGGAGTAACACAGGGATAATGAGTAGAGTAGTTTAAATGGTCTACCAAACAGATCAGCTGTTTAACATGTCACAGTTATGTAATCCATAGAGTATTCAGCATCTTGCCTGAACTTCTTGCAGGCCAAACATTAGCCGCAGTCTTGGACATTTCATGACTTTCATATGGTGTTTTCTTGATGCAATGACAAATTAAAAAGAACACACTTCCATATGGTTTATTAAAATCAGAAATTATTTCAACAAATATTCAAATGCAAACGTTTGATGAAATATTTTCTTGTCTGTTTGTAAATGATTTTATGGTATAGGACATACATATTGTATGGTGTTTAACAGTCACGTAGATACAGAGAAGGCCCACCCCATTTGACACACAAGCACAGTATGTCCGTGAACTGTATACTGCAGAGACATGTTGTGGATTCGTCTGGCAATGGATCGGTCTGGCACCTGGAGTTTCGTCTAACCAACTATGAGAACTGAAATGTTACCATTCCTGAAGACTGCTATCAAGACTTTTGCCACGAATCATAGGAGATATGGTTCAGAAGACCTTAAGCCTGGACCCTCCGGTGGTGGGGGTCTGAAGTCACCAGACGTCAACATGCTGATTGTGATGAACAGTTAAACTAAACAATCCCTTTAATATTAGGAGATCTGCCTGACTGTAGGCAGTTGCGACATTTTGATTACAGACTTTAGACCTCTGTTTGTAGAGCCTCCCGTCTAAACTGTTTGTGCAAACTTAATAATTGTCAGTTCTAAGTTAATTGGAATAAGAACCCCTTCTTTGAAAAGTCGTTGTCGTCTCTTTTATTGAAACATACTTTTAATAACTCTCACGTGTATTAAATATACTTGGTCAAGGTCCTGGTTCCGACTGTTAGCTTGGGCTCCTTATTGCAGATTTTGCATAAATTCCTAAGTTAACAACGTTACTTAATGTAGGATAGTTTTACCCCTCAGTTGTTGAAGTGGTATTATGAAAAATCAACCAACACATCTTTTTCTTAAGTTAAAGTTTTTCTCCCACTGGTGACATATTGATCCTTGTGTTATTCACTGCACCTCAAAAACATACATACTGGTTACAACTTAGTTCACAGAATTAACATTTAGCATCTTCTCTTCACACAGTTTATGTTATTGTTGCTGAGGTTTATAAATGACACGACTCTACTTGGTAGTGGTAAATGGATGCTTTAGATATTTGGATTACAAATGTGCACATTATCATAATCGATCTATGCTTAGAGTAGACACTTTTACAGTACAGAGTAACGGTCTAAAAGCCCTGTTGGTATCCACTAAAGCTGTGCTGCTAGAGGAAAGATCAGTAGAGTTCACCCTGCAATCTGCCTATTGGATTATGTGATAGCTGAAGTTTTGGCCTGAGGGTTGAGGTAAATTAAATGCAATGTGGTCATGCAAATATTTAGGGGTCTTTCTCCAGGGAGCATGAATGTACTCAACAATTCCATGGCAATCTACCCATTACAATTTAAGATAACTTGTGTGAACCTGCACATTTTGGCTTAAATGTCACCTAAGTGTGGCACACATGGATAGGCCATGGTGAAACACAAATCAGTAAGCTTCATCCTGGCTGAGCACATTAAGTTTAATGGAAATCAGCCAATGAAATTGTGAGATTTTGCATGTGCAATATGACATTTGATCTGATGGTGGTGCTAAAGGAAAGGCCATAGGGTCACCAAAGTCTGTAGAGGCCATCATGGGGTTCGTGAAGCTGGACAGCAAAATCTGGCGTTTGATAACTATGTTGTTTGGGACCAAAGTGTAAGACAGATGCGTGGATGGATGGACAGACACCGCAATCCTAGCCTTGTTACTAGTGGGGCTCAAACTGAAACAATGAAGCACAATTTCAGCTATTGCACCATATAGCATATCATACAGTCATTATGACTGATAGTCCCTCCTGAGTCATACATAGATGCATTGACACAGCTGGTAGTGTTTCTAGGCTGTCATTTTCCTGCCTGAGGTATTTAACCATGATAATTCTTTGTTGAGAAACGTATGAAAATATACATACAGTACATAGTTAATTTTTGAAAAGCAAACTGCTGCAAAACACGAGCATGAATTTCCATGAGCAAAAAGACAGGCCCAATTTTGCAGACAAAATGGCCTGCTAATTTTGTATCAATTGTCTGACAAATTTTGAAAGAAAGTTATACAAAGGGATCAATCTTTACATTTTTGGGGTCGGAAGTAGAGTTTCTTTGTGAGCACGGAGTTGAAGCAGGGAACTTGTTTCTTCCCAATTGCATCCTGGTCTTTGCAATTCATACCACTCCTCATGGAAACTCGTCTGTTGACCAGAGTAAGAAGCTCTGTGAACTCTATGGTTTCTCCGAACTTCCGCAGAGCAGCAGTCAGATCCTGGATGTACCAAGAGCCATTTGTTTCCTCCCGGTAGGAAACGTATCCTGAACAAACAGAGTGGACAGGACAATCTGGATGACTGAACAAATTGTGTACCCATTGATCTGTTCTCCACTAATATAAATTTGGCGAGAAAAGTAATTAATTGTGCTTGCTCAGAAAAATGTATATTGTGGGAAGAAATACTTTCAAAACAATTGAAATACAAACCAATCACTCTAGCAGAGCCATTAATATAGAGATGGCCACTATTCCTGTGTTTTATCCCAGCCAAACCAGCCTCACCTTCAGCCACGGAGTAACACATGATGAAGTCTGCCCCAGCCGGAAGTGTGTAGATTATTTTGTTATCTGAAACAAACAGAGGAGACATACTTTAAAGTTTAAATAAATAAATATATTATTTATAATGCAACTTCTTTGACTATCTTTGGGTATTTTTCAGTACCTCAAAGAGGCCCAGAATTAACCGAATTAAGGTACCAAAAAACCCCGCACGGAACACATGCACAGTACTGCGGGAAGTAGAGGTGCGGCCGCCCCCCTCCCCCCAGGTACCGCACCCCCTACCGCCCCCCTCCCCCCAGGTACCGTCCGCTGTCCGCACCCCCTACCGCCCCCCCCCCTCAGGCAAAAGGGGGGGAAGGATGAAAAAAAAAAAAAAAACCTGACACGTTAAACCTGTCAATATGTGTTCTGGAACCAAATGAACCGAATTTAGGTGACAAAAAAAAAAAGAAACCCGACCAAACCCGAAAATTTATCGCGCACAGCACTCATGCACGCACGTGCATGAGTGCGCGTGCATGAGTGCGCGTGCATGCGTTAGGTGTCCTCTTTTGGGGAATTCAGAATATGGTCACCCTACATACCAATACAGCAAAGGACAACATAGAAACATATTATTATGTTTTTTGGTACTTATTGTAAGCTTGTAGATCTGCTATTTTCGAAAGATTTCTATACATCTGAAAACTTGTGAAATGGGACATTCTGCATAATGATTAGAGTACATTAACTTTTGTTCAAGTTTACTTTTTATTAAACTTATATACTTAACTTAAGTATGAGTAAGTATTCTCTTACGTGCATGCTCTATTCCATGTGTGAACTGACAGAAGGAGACTCGCTCACTGCATGGAGGTTAAGGAAAACTCCTTAGACAAGACTTAAAGAAAATATATTTTTCTTTATTTTGAGATGCCCATAATGTGCTCGGTGCTCAGTGGATTAAAAAGCAAACGTTTCAGTACTCCCAGGACCTTTGTCAGTGCTATAATGGTGGGACACAGACAAATACACTGTTTTTATAGGGTGCTTGATCACCTCAGCTCAGGTGCTGAGGATCCCAGTGCTATTTTAATCACACACCTTATGTGACCTGTTTTTCTGTTCCTTTATCTCATTCCATCTGTCTTGAAACTTACGACAGAGCTTGTACCACTTTTGTTGACACCTGCAAACCTGTGATGTGCCAGTAAAGTTGAACTGTATAAAACCTTTAAAAGTTTAAAAGATGTGAGATAAAATCTCATTTATAATATACAGCAGTTTTTCATCCTAGAGTATGATTAAAGAAAACATAACATTCTACATACAGTATTATGCAGAAAACAAACAACTGTGGAATACCGCAGTAAATAAAATGGTAAACCATAAATAATGGTTGTGTTGTACATGCGTGTATGTGTTTAACTGTACTGTGTTTCACTGTTTACATATGCCATTATTTAAGCGTTTGAGTGTACGGTTTATAAAGATCACCAACATAATTCTAAATACCTATTCTACTGCACCTTTTCCCTCATATACTTTAAACACTTGAAAACAATGAGTATCATTATAAGATACAAACAGACCAATTTTTAAACTGTTGATGATTTATCAAGGTATTTATTAAATATGTACAAGTTATATACATGCATCATTGATTTTATAAATACAATCTAAATAGATTCATTAATAATTCACTAGAGTAATGATAAAACAAAACAAAAAACACAATAACTTAATTTCATTGAACTGCAAGTTGAAAGCAACAACCATCAAGTCAAAATGTAGACATTATGCAGCTCTAAAGTTGTACAGAGCACCATGCAGTTGGTGCTGATGCTGCATGGTCTATCAACCCTGTTCTTTGCCCTCAAAGTCCTTGTCATTGTTGTTCATCATGTCTTTGTCTTCATTATTCTTCTGCTCCTCAGCAGAGAGAAACATGTGACAAAGCCTCCTCCTCTTCTCTGATTAGTTGGAGTCTCTCCTCGCCCCATTTCTCCTTCTCCGTCCTCAACTGTCCCTTGAGGTTTGCAATGTATAGGTTGGCCTCTTCCTCCACAAGGCTAGCATCTTTGTCTCCGCTTCAACCAACCTTCTTGCCATGACCAGGAGCTGGAACTTTCCCATCTCCTTGTCTTTCTCCATGGCTGCTATCTTAGTCCTCAAACTGTCGACCAAGGGCATTGTGCTCTTCCTCACTTCCTTCATGTCCTTAATTGTCATTTCTTGTGAGTGGAGCCTGGACCTGAACACATTAAGAGAAGATAAGATGAGACCTTTATTAATCCTGCAAGGGAAATTCAGTCGCCAAAGGCAGCACAGCAGCTTAAGATGATGTTAAAGGGCAAGAAAAGTACTGTAGATACAGCAGAGTAAAACATCACACTCAAAGAAACACCATTGATAATTAACAAAATATACAACACTATACACCCTCAACAGTGCTTTCATAGTGCTGATAAGAGAACACACAGTAAGCATGTCACATAGTGTACTTACTGTACATTTTCTACAGCAACCTTCTCTCTCTTTCCGGCAGCATGCCTGATGATGTTTGAAGCATCACTTGGACTCTTTGATTGCCAAAGAAGCGCTTCTTTAACCTATAGAGAGATAGATAGAATATGTTATTTGCATCATTTAAAAGCAAACAGTGCAACCATTAAAAAAGCCAAAATATAAAATCACAAAAAAAACGCCAACGTTTGTTTCCACTGTGGCGCATTTAAAACATTCAACATATCAACACCCACCCAACCAACAGACATGACAACAGTGCAAACACCAGGAAATGATTGAATATAAACAGTTATAAACAATAACAAACATATAACACGTTAACATTGCCTGTCAACTTGATTAGGTCCACCATCAACACCAACAACAACAACATCAGAAAAAATGGGTTCCTCCATCCTCATAAAAAATGCACTGCTTTATGGGTGGAGTAGCCTCGGAAACCCATGCCTTTTTTTATGGGTGGAGTGCTTGGATGGATTCCCTATTTCCCTTCATAATTTAACAATTTATGTTAGAGAAATGTCTTCACCTGAAATGTTTGCCATCTCATCCTGAAAATGTGAGGCAAATGTTGGGTCAATTAGGTAACAGTTTCCACATACTGTAGGCCTGCTGCTTTACTCGAGCACTCTGGTCAAAGTTTCAACTATCAAACTAGGCAGTGCTGTTCAAATTAATGAATCTAGATTATGTTACTGCATTGCCTATTTCTTGTCTCAAATGTTTTCAGAAACATACTTTAGTGTATTGTTGTTTAGCTGTAAAATGTGATTGTTTGTTGTCTCCTGGCGAGAGAATGTTTTACCCTCCGTGTCCGTCCGTCCGTCCGTCCGTGTGTCCTGTCCGTGTGTTACCAGCTAATCTCTGGCACCGTTGGCCCGGTCGCCTCGAAACTGTGCACACACACTCCCTAGGTGCCAATTCAGAACCTCTGCCTCAAATGTTTCACATGGGCCTGTTATAGTGCCACCTGAGGCCGATTTGTGCAAAACCCATTTGTTTACATTACTCCTACAGATTTTATCCAAACGTCATGCAAATCGGTACACAGTATCTCTATAGTCATGTGATCAACACGGATCTGTCCGATTTCCCATATTCAATCCTCATTGGCTAAGGTTTGCTTCAAAACATTTCGGGATTGGTCCGTTTTGAACAAAATGCCTGAAATCATGAACGCAGCTTACGATTTCCGTGAAATTTCACAAACACATTCCCACCAGGCCAAGGAAGAAATTCCACCCTTTTTCACATTGGCCTGGTATAGCGCCACCAGCAGGTCGAATTTACCAAAACAAATTTTTGGAACAAAATGCCTCAAATCATGAATGCAGTGACACCCTTTTCACATTGGCCTATTATAGCGCCACCAGGAGGCCAGAATAACGTACCTGACCTGGCGGAGACCTGTGCTCCGAGGAGCACTTTTTCTAGTTTACAGTGCTTTGCCGCCATTATAGAAATGGTAAATCAAAAACCAAGCATCACCCAACTCGCAGTATGTATGTGGCTGCATACAGCATATCCTACAGCACTGTCCTGTCCATCAACTCGCCGTGCCATATCCATCATGCACCGCGCAGCTGGATCCCCTGCTTTAGGACTGCTTTGAAAATGAATCGGATCTGTTGACTTGACACCACTCAACATATCCAGTCTGTCGGCAACAATAGAGGATAATGTGGAAAAAAGAAACGGCAGCCTATTATCTTTTCTTTATTTAGTTCTAACCGATTTAGGAATGTTATGCTGGGGGACCGTGGAACACAAGAACAGATATGTTCAAATATTTGTTCAACTCAGAACCAACTTTGTCATGTACATTTGAAGCTTCTGTTGTGGAGGGATTTCTCGGTTTCTCCCCGTTAGTGGACAGCAGTGCAGTGGCACTGAAAAAAACTCCTGAGGGAGAAGCTCTCAGACATATACATTGAAATGACATAGAAAATGTATGCCCAAATTAGCAAGGTATTGTCATGCATGTAAACCAGGTAGTAGCCTAATCCATTTGCTAGATTTGACCAATAAGTCTACTCTATAACCAGAAATATAACTCGAATGCTTTTGAATAAGATATTTAGCATGTGGACAACAAGCAAACAGTAGCATAATGTTAACAAGTAACCAGTATACATCTACATAGTATCATCATTCAAATCGTTTTATTGAATTTAACTAGCCTCTAATAAAATAGGCAACAAGTGATACAAGGCATGAAGAGAGCCAGGGGGTGAGGTGGAGGCAGAAAAGGTGAGTTTTCAGACTGCGACAGAAAATGGGGAGTGAGTCTGCAGCTTGGTGGCCAGGAGGGAGAAGAGTCTTGGATGCTTGGAGCACTGGCCAGGGTGTCGTTGGGCAGTGGTTCTCAACCTGTGGGTCCCCAGATGACA
The DNA here is from genome assembly GCF_963280865.1 of Gymnoscopelus braueri. Lineage (NCBI taxonomy): Eukaryota > Metazoa > Chordata > Actinopteri > Myctophiformes > Myctophidae > Gymnoscopelus > Gymnoscopelus braueri. The sequence goes on from NC_137604.1 coordinate 10,227,543, forward strand.
ATGAAGTGTCAATTTAAGGACTTTTAAGACTTTTTAATACCTAAAAAAAAGAAAAATACCATTACTCCATCAAACATAATCAGCATTTGAGCTGGTAGATCTGCAATTTTTGTAAATAAATCTAAAATGACAGATGCGGGCCCGGATTGAATGGGTTAATTACAAACACAAACCCTAGAAACATTCGGCCTTATTTGTCTTGTATTTTTGACTCAGTCCTCATTAAGATTTCTGCCTACACACCTTTTGACATCCATGGCTCTATTTCTCCTGTGGTCCTCTGCCCTGTTCCTCATTCCTGGCCTCCAGGACAGCTACCCTCTTCTCCAGCGTCGCGATCTTCTTGGCATGATCCTTGATTTTCTTGTTCCGCGAGACATCCCTCGTCATCAGTTTCACAACTGCGAACACTACGGACCGACTTCTTTGGACCCTTGGCGGGGAAATAAATATGGTTTGACCCAAAATCTATGTTATCATACATGACACAAATTTGGATGCCATGCTGCACGTTTTTGTAGTTCAGATTATTACAGTACAGTGCCTCCTTAGGCAGGTCAATGTTATCAAGCAGGTTATCACCAAAACTAAAGGTATGTTTAAAGGACTATGTTTCAGCATTTCTTTAGGTAAATTACATTCTGACTCTTTGGTGATGTCGGGTAGACACCTGGTTCATACCTCAGCAAATCTGATGAAGATATTGATTGATTGATGTACTTTATTTAGTAAGACATGAGAACAACAGTACATGGAAGTACAAATTCGCAATACAAGGTCTACTAAACTGGAAGACTCATTAAGCACTGAGCTTGTTTAAAATGAGATCCCCATGCACACACATCATGATGACATATAAGAGACAGACAGATATACACACTACTAAACAGAACGTCATACAACCAGCTTACAGGTTACTGGTATGAAGAGTGAAAAATATGTACAAGAGAAGAAAAAATCACACCCAGTGTGAAGTGGGCGGTGTCTTGCTAGCTAATCACAATACTGAATGGAGTCAACCAATCATGTACAAAAAATAAATACATTTATTGAAACACTGCAAAGTTTGCCCCTTGATATTCTTCATCCAATTTGATCATCAGTTGTATGACCTTTTGTTGTTGGTCTTTGATGACTGCAACAAGGGTTCCTCTTGAACCATTGGTCAAACCATCAAGAGTGTCCAAATTGTGAATTAGCATGACTTGAGCATCTATCTTGACTCTCAAGGTTTGCAGAAATGCTGAATTGCCAACTGTTCCTTTTGTGTTCAGTTTAGGTTGAAAATTTGGAATTGTAGGATGATGATTAATGGCTTCTATTTCAATGTGCTTTGTCACAATTCTGTCTTTAACCTTTTCTGATATATCCTTTGATCTGAAAGGGCCAGTTCTAGGAAGACTTTCTATTTTCTTCTCAATATCGGTTTTCCCTTTTCTCATTTCAGCCATAGTGATCTTTGAGTTCTTTTTTACTGTTCTCACGAAATGGACAGCATCTAAGTTAAATATACTAGTGTCACATCAAAGTGGTTTTAGATTAGTTTCATCATATGTCTCACTAGCCAATCACAGCATGTGGAATTGGAGCACTATGTCACTGTTGTTATTTAACAGTGGTCATCACGGTGATGGAAGCTCACTTAAAAGAATAATGTGTTTTAATACCCTTTCCACCCACAATGTGTGATTCACATAGTCCTATTTATAGGGCTATGCACATGTGTCATGTTTCCCTAGCCAATCACAGTCCTGAATAGACTGTGATTGGCCAATCACGGTGCAGGGTTAGGGGGGTACACTGGTGGCCAATCACAGCGCAGGATTTGGTGTGCAAATATCCAAACCTCACATATAGGGGCGGTTTCACCGCCCAAAAATCACACCCAGTGTGAAGTGGGCGGTGTGGTCATCACAGTGGTCATCATAGTGATGGAAGCTCACTTCCAAAAAAATGGATTTTTGGAAGTGCATAATCCTATTTATAGGTTATTAATGTCATCATGTGTCTCGCTAGCCAATCACAGTGCTGAATAGAGTCAGCCAATAGAGTCAGCCAATCACAGTACAGGAAAGTGGGCCAATCACAGTGCAGGAAACTAATACTAATGAGGTGTCCCAACCCCACTTATAGGGGCGGCTACACCGCCCAAAGAAACGGGAGGGGGGGGGGGGTAGGTTAAGACTTAGGCCTAGGCTACACGTATATGGATCTTTTTCTAAACGCACATTTTGGTGTGTGTTTGGGCCTTTCAGCCACACGCAAACAGTGTTTTTGGCTGCTAAAACGGACAATTTTGTAAACGGATAAATAAGTGAAGGTTTTCCAAAAGATCCGGTTCAGTGGCTCTGTGTGGACACGTAATCCGGAGGTTTTGAGAAACGATGACGTTGGTCATTATAATGATAAATAATAATACTACATAAACACCGGACCGCTCATGGTCATTATAATACCAAATGGAGAGATAGAGAGAACAACACTTACAGTCTATGAATCAAGGCATGCTCATTTATGGCAAAATAACTATAATTAATAATAAGACAGTGGTGGAAAAAGTACTCAAATGTTTTATTTGAGTAAAATAAAATAAAATACATTCTCTGTTACAAGTAAAAGTCCGGCTAATCAAAATGTACTTGAGTAAAAGTACAAAAGTATTGGCATCAAAATATACTTAAAGTAGAAAGTATAGGCTACTCATGCAGAATGTCACGTTTCACAAGGTATCATATTCATAAAATGTATCAAAAAACTTTTGAAAATAGCAGATCTACAAGCTCACAACATTGCATCGCATCGACAGGCGTTGTGAGCTTGTAGATCGGCTATTTTCAAATAGCCAAAGTTTAAATAGGGTTGAAGTGGTTAATGTATGTTTTGTATTAATAATCACAATCTACAAAGTAACTAGTAACTAAAGCTGTTAAATAATTGTAGTGGAGTAAAAGTACGATATTTGCCTGAGATGTGGTGGAGTAGAAGTAAAAGTACTGAAAATTGGAAATACTCTGGTAAAGTAAAAATACCTCAAAATTGTACTTAAGTAGCCTACAGTATTTGAGTACAGTTACACCCTGGCCTGGCCTGTACTGTACTGTACACTGTTGCCTATGTTACAGTCAGGCAGTGACAGAAACCTCACTGCTGTTGGTCATAGTCAGATCCACATCACCAAAGCGCATCAGACGAACATCATTTTCATCTAGAATTGCTGCAGGGTCTTTTTGACCCGTTTCCGAACGTTGTATGGTAAAGCCAACCACACGTTTCCACATGTGTCTTTAGTAAAGATGGCATGATACAAATTTAAGATTGGTTGTAGGCTACGTTCGTTTTCTGACGACTTGTGCCGAATTTAACAGATGAGCGTTCTTGATCTAGCCATGGTTCACATGACGCTCGTCTGTCACAAGCGTCATGGCGCTACTTGTTCCTGTTTTTTGAACATTTTACATTTACAACCAGTACATCTCCATAAACGTTCAAATTTCAAATATAAAGTGCTTACCTCACGGCCACGGATATTAAAAGTTAAAGCGCTCGGGTCTAAGTACCCGTATCGTCCGTATTGTTCAATAAAAAGCATTTTAATCCGATCGCGGACATTTTCTTTTTCTTTTTTTCTTAATGTATCAAAGTGCAATACACCTTCCAACCGATAGGGGCGCGTAGTTGAAAGCATAATGAGAACATTCGAAGAAAATGTCCGGTTCAATAAAAAAAACGTTTTTTATTGAACAATACGGAATATGAGAGTACTTAAACCCAGGCGCTTTAACTTTTAATATCCGTGGCCGTGGGGTAAGCACTTTATATTTGAAATTTGAACGTTTATGTAGATGTACTGGTTGTAAATATACAAATTTCAAAAAACAGGAACAAGTAGCGCCATGACTGTCATGGTAAGACATGTTTCAGGGCTAGACAGTCTGCTGCTGATCAGAAATGCGCTCCCTTGTCAATGCGTTTCTGCGTTTTAATGATGTAATAATTGTTACGTATATGATTTGAACATGCACAGTATATCTTTATCAGACCTAAATTTACCCTTCAATGTCTTGTATATCCCCAAAATGACTGGATATCACAGGTTTTGTAGCAATGTGTAACAATTGTAGAAGTATTTGGACTTAAAATGTGATTAAAAATGTATATATGTATTTGGCCCCTCATATATAAAATAAATGTAAATATAAAATCTGATATAAAATTTAAACTTTCAGCTGATCAATGCGTTTCTGCGTTTACGTGTGGACAGGGATTTTTTTAAATCTTTGTCATGTGGACAGGGATTCTCTTAAAAACGGAGGGCTAAAAACATCCGTTTACAAAAAGATCCATATACGTGTAGCCTAGGCCACGTATCTGCCGTGTGATCCTCACAGAGTGCCTCACTCTTCAGAGTGTGTTCCTCATCAGAGAGCTCGCAATCAGTCTCCGGTAGAATATTCTGCCTGACACTGAACACCATCGTTTCCTCCAATGTTCGCGTTTAGTCAGCGGCAGCTCCGGCGAACTGCGGCGGTTGCCACGGCCATGGGAAGGGGGTCCACGACCACGGTCCACAGGAGTGGAATTACCCTTGGAATTACCCTTGAATTAACCTTGGATTTAGGCATGGCTCAAATAAACTAAACTAAACTGATCAAACTAAACTATACAAAATATATCTATACTAAATACAAACTACTAAATCTAACTACTACTATACCTCTATGACTGCCTAGAGAGATATGCCTAGAGAGATATGTTCCAAACCGGCCCCTCAGGTCTTCAAGTGCTGACCTGCTCGAGGTGCCTACAATGACATATAAAAAATACGGTGAAGCAGCATTCTGCTTCTATGGACCGACCGCGTGGAATAAACTCCCATTACACCTAAGACAGGCAGCCTCAAGACCTATTTCTTCACTCTTGCTTTTAGCTGATTTTTTGGCTGATTTTTTAATCTCTGTGTTGTTACCCATGTCCTCACTGTATTGCCTGATTCACTGCCTTTTGCTATTATTTTAATGCTGTTTTATGCTTTTGCTTTTTTTTTTTTTTTTTGCTTTATTGTTAAATTGGTTGTAACTGTAATTGCATTCTTGCTCTGTAAAGTACTTTGAGCTGCATTTCATGTCATGAAAGGTGCTGTACAAATTATTTATTATTAAATCAAACTACTACTAACTACTACGAAATCAAACTACTACTACTAACTACTACTAAATCTAAATCTCAAATCTGTCTCTACTGCTCGCTACTGTCTACTGTCTCAATCTCTCTCTTGCCACACACACAAATATCCTACCTACTCGCTACGCTGAGCAGCTGCAAAACGAACCTATTTATGTGGATTTTTTTAATCACGTAATTTCTCGTGTCCTCACATGAGCCAGGAGGCCCAGGTATTCTCAAACGCTGCAGAACAGCGCCATCTAGTGGAAAACCACTGAAAACAAAGTTCCGTCCAAACTCGTCGTTGGCAAGGAAAGCCTTAGCAGAATCGGACAGGAATTCCCGTCCATGGCAATGAAAGAGTTAACTCATTGACTGCCATTGACGAGTATACTCGTCATGTGGTGTTTTCAGTGGTTTACAATAGAGGGCGCTCTTCCGCAGCCTGTGAATGATCCCAGCATCGCCAAAGAAGAGTACAGCCAAAGATCACGTGATCACAACAAAATCAAGATGGTGTAGTTACCATGTATAGTGCGTGCCCATAGATATAGAAACCTAGATACCTCATTGGCCTCTGCAGTTCGTTGGAGCGATCTGTTTCGTATGGTGGCCGCCATATTTCCGGGGGGAACGGGCACTGGCCAGTCACAGCGCGTTGACTACTGGCCAATCACAGCACGTCTTTTCCAGGACTTGTCAGAATCTAGTTGTACCGCCCCCACCTGCCTCTGATTGGTATACCGAACGCCCCCCTTCTGTGACGCACGTGGAAGTTTCCAGCTTGCCCCCCGGAAGCGGAAGCGCGCCCGCCATACAGACGCCTCAGAGCCAGAGGAGGCGTCTACCTTTATATGTCTATGTGCGTGCCAACATGTCGTCACCATGGGGGGCGTGGCATAGTAGCTGCAGACATACTTGTGGGGGGCAATGTTAAGTCAACCTGTTTATACCCCACAAAGATGTCCGCCACTACCAAATGACACTTGTTGACGCCCCCTTCAGGATTTTTGGCACGCACTATAGGATTTATAAAAATAAAAATGTCTCTGCTTTCTGTTGCTTTTTGGCGAAAACAAGCTACATTCAACAGTCAATAACTATGGAACGGATTATCTCCGATTCTACGAGACTCTACAACATCTTTTAAAGCGATCGGCGGGTGGATCGTAGAATAATATTCTACGATTTTTCAAAAGTTAGTGAAAACGCTCGGTATCGCTGGCAAGGGCAGCTATAGACAATGTTTTAACTCTGGCAGTTAATGTTAAGTGTGTCAAATGTGGCTACTGGAGTGCTGTTTGAGGAGATTGCCTTTGTGCGCACGCACCACCGGGTTGGACACAGGCCTAAGATGTTGGTTACCACTTCATCCACACCAAAGATAGATTCATAAAGTTGTTCGTGTTTTGATGATTCGTTTATGACGACTGCTACACCCTGCTCAAAGTTCAGTGCGTCCACCACAAGGCTCACCTCACGGCTCACGCACAACTTCTTGCAATACCAGGTCCGGGGAATGGTTATATCATTGACTATGGGCACAGCTCCTTCAGTCGTGCTTGTACGCCAGAAAAACGTCCCGACATGTTGCTTGCTCCATACATGATAAATAAGTGAAATTGGAAGTTATGACACAAAGAAAAGAGTAGACAAAATTGGAACTGGAACACTATAAAAATGAAGCTGATAAATGGGTAGGCCTACTCTCTCCTGATAGGTTGAAAATGTGCAACCCACATGAATGAAAATGAATTTTCTGTTTATTAGAGAGCTGGAGAGACGGGGAGACCCCTGCTACTGAACAAAGACTCTATGACAATGATTACTGATCAGAATATAGTGCTTTAACCTTTTAACAAAAAAAAAACGTTTTGTTTTGACCAAAAATATAATCACATATCCTTCCTTTAATTGAACACTCTATAGAGACATACATTAGGAAAATGTATTTAATGATAAAGTCTTGTCAGTGTTTCAAAGCCCAAAATAGCCAACGAAGGTTTAAATTAACAAAGGAATACACCACAAATTAAATTGGGGAGGAAAAAAATTGAAGAAATTTGGAATATTTTTGAAACATGTTGACAACAGAAATCCTGTATGGGGGCACACATTATTTTCAGATTGGGGTCTGCGGCCAAATACAAATGCATTTGGGGGGGCCTTGCCATGAAAAATGTTGAGAACCACTGCACTACACCATCATTACGGCTCCATACTGCCACCCAGTGACGGATTGTGGGTTAGTAACAGCAATGCTCATGCTCCTCTAATACAGTGGTTCACAACCTTTTCATGCCGCGACCCCCCAAAATAATCATATTTGAACTGGGGACCCCCGTACCTGATAAGCACTTGGAATTGTAGGAGTTGAGGCATTCAATTTAGTTTGACTCAGTTCCACAGATACATATTGTGAAAATAGCTGATCTACAAGCTCACAACGCCTCACATTTTGAGAGGCGTTGTGAGCTTGTAGATCAGCTATTTAAAAAATGTTCCCACACACAGCATAAGAATGAGTGAGGTTCTTTGGGTTGCAAGTAGCCTAAATATCCTGTAACTTTTATTATCATTACATTATTTTGTTTTAAAAAATGTGCAACATTTTATTATCATAATTTATTATGACATCCGCCCGTACAGTCTGTATTCCTCCGAACATGTACAAATGCAAAATATAACGGTAGCCCCGTATGTTAACTCGGCATACTATCATAGCTACGGAAGTAAAAGTCAGACTCGATAAAATACATCTATGATACTCTTGATCCAAGGCTATGTATGTACTCACCCAATAATTAACTTCTGCGACTGGAATGGAGTCAACAATTGACCTAGTTTCATATCCATTTTAAAGTTGTGGCAGCAAACACGTGTTCAGTAAAATATCTCCACTTTTCCATGAGCTTCACACGGACGACATAAAGAATAATAATAGTAATAATACATACGATTTATATAGCGCTTTTCTAGATACTCAAAGTCGCTTTACAGAAGCAATACAAAAACTTTATTAGAAAGAACAAGTTAAAAAAGGTTAAAACTATAAAAGAAAGGTAAACAAAAGGGAGGGGTGGGGGTTGGGATTTTATGTAGGGAATGCAAGTCTGAAAAGGTGGGTTTTGAGTGTGGTTTTAAACATGGTGAGGGTGGGGGCAGCTCTGATGTGAGTTCCACAGTGAGGGGGCAGCCGCCGTGAAGGCCCTGTCACCCCGGGTTCGCTTATTTGTCTTGCAGGTGTCCAGGAGGTTGGCATTACCCGACCTGAGGGAGCGGGAGGGGTCTGATGAGTTCTGAGAGGTAGTGGGGGGCCGGACTGAACATAAAGAAAACTTCCTTTGGGGAGGTAGCGGGGGGCCGGACTGAACATAATGAAAACAATCCACCTGTATGTAATAATCACAGGTGTTGCCAATGTATGTAATAATCACAGCCATGGGCCTAGGGCTATGGGGAACCCCGGTTGTACGTATACTTCTTCAAATATGATTTGCAATACAAACCCATGAACAAACTCTTAAGCTTGCTGAAGCTTCAGTAGCTTTATTCACACAATAAAGTATTTAATTGAGGCAGTTGTAATACTCGTTTCTGTCAGCTGCGCTCTGGCTCCACCTGGTGGCTATAATAATTAAATGCACATGTTCACATGCATTCCTCACAATAGTAACTACGTTCATAAAATAAGCCAGCCTTCATTATAGCACCATGGTATATAGGCAAATACAGTTTTCAAGTTCAGTGGTTATAATATCCCGTAACATGTAGCTTAAGCCTATTTGTTCAATAGTGTGTAGTTAACAAAATATCCACTGTGCTCATTAGCTGAACATTATCACATTGATTTGGACCACCTGATTGGTGTTTTGCTGACATGGATCAGGCACTTCTGGCTCAGAATGTTTTTTTCCATGGTTAAACTACTAGCCTACATAAGAAATGTATTTCAAAGAATAAAAAAATGTTATTGTTGTGTGTGGGTGAGGGCTGATTTAAGCAATCCATTTGGCCTGAATCCAAACAAATTGGAGCTGGGTGTGACTGCACACCTGATTAGTCATCTCCCCACACACTCAGGAGAGCATCTGTCATGACAGCATTTACATCTGCTCTGGCTTGTACCATCTTGCCCTCTACAATAAATGTATTTGGACAATCCAAATGATGTTATCAATTTATGACACCATCATTATGATGCCACAGAGAAAGCATGCCATCATGAGCCCCTGTCTTGTTTCGGAATATCACTGTGCTATTCTGTAACTTGATTTGTTAGCGCCACACAGACTATATATGTGGACATTTAAAATCCAGTGTGGTTCCCTGTGTGTTCAATTTGGGGTTGGAAAACCTGAACATGGTAGATTAGATTTTCTGTTCATCATCTGTTGAACAGGTTTGCTGAATATTTGATGTAGAACTGCTGATTGTAGGCCATGTAGCATTGTTTACTCGGTAACTGGGTTAACTTAAATGATTAAAAAAATATATACTATAAACATTTTGGAATACTGGATATTGACATCAATTATAAACAATTGCTAAACATGACATTAATTGTATTTCAGCTCATTTATTTTGCAAGTGTTGTCCTAAACCTTTACAACATTTGTAAAAAGAATATAAAAATACTAGGCTCATCGGGTAAGAGCCTATATTTACCACATAAATAAGGCTATATAGTCCTCCCTGCAGCTGACCCGGGTTCGAAGTGTTTTGCTATATGGCATACTGTACTCTCTCTCTCACTATCACTATCAGACATAAAGTAGAAAAGCAAAATAATCATTTACAATAAAATAGAAATTGCAAATCTTTGCCGTCATGCAGAAACCTGATATTTCCTAATTAAATGTGTATGTTTTTCATAAATTCCCTACTTCGTCATACTGTCACACAAAAGTAACACAAATAGCCTTAGCTTAAAATGTGTTGCGTTGCGACGTGACACGTTGTGAGCTTGTAGATTGGCTATATTTACTATTTGTGATTTTTTTAAAGTTAAAGTGAAACTGGTTAAGTGTGTCTGTGGATTTTATGAATATTAACCAAAGAAAACAAGATCTTGTGATTAAATGATAACTGCGGTGGATCCATCGGAATACAGTTCTTTTTTTCCAGTTCCTGAAAAGCTCACACTTTTGGTTTAAATACATTTACAGTGCCTCTTTTCTTTTTTTGGCAACCGAAACTGCTGCGTGTTTTATCACCAGTTAATGATAGCTCTCACACGACCCCATAACTTGGTCATCCACAGGTTCACCCCCAGATCCGTCATGTACTGAATCTCCGGGGTCAGCATCTTACGGCACAACGTCCTGTGGGCCTCATCCACGCTCGCCTTGAGGTTGTACCCCATGATGGTCTTTTCTCCGATGGGTTGCCACGGCTGCATGGCGGCCTCGTGAATACTACCGGTGTCCACGGCGTGGCCCTCTTCGATGCAGAGGGCCGCCATCTCCGCGTTCCTCCTCCTGAGCTCTGCCACGTCCTGCGCCATGCGCCTCTCTCCGTATCCTTCCACTTTCTTCCAGAAGGTGGCGTTGAAACGCTGGTACAGCCTCCAGTCGATCGCGTTCCACTCGAGAGCTTTTGCCCTCTGCGCCGTGGTCAGTTTGGATATGGTAGACTCGGCGCGGGCGTTGAGTTTAAAAAAGAGCACGTCCTCCATATCCCAGCAGAGGGCGTCCTTGAGTAGGATGAGTGATTCGTCAAAGTGTTCCACCAGCATGACCAGTTGGAAACGGTCAGCGATGGACCTGATGCCTTCCTCCACCCTCGGGTCGTCCGGCTGCAGGGTGTTGTCCTGCCCGAAGTCGAAGAACAGCAGATTCTTCAGGTAGAACGAGTTGTAGCCGTCGGGTTTGAAGTAGTGCTGCGGGTCCCGTAGGAATTCGGCCATCCTGTCCTCGCCGGGTATCGCCCAGGTCAGCGGCACCACGTGGCCAAAGTAGTGGAAGGAGGATTCAAACAGCTCGGCGGGGTCTCGCAGAACGGTGAAGTAGGAGGTGTCCGCGGGCAGAACCGTGGCCACCTCGGGTGCGTTGAAGCGCATGTGATTACACATGATGTTGAAGCACATTCCGGGTCTGTAGTCTTTAACCTTGGAGCGCTAGAAAGGAGACAGTGTTATACCAGTTAACTAAAACTGAATAAATTAAACAAAAATGTACAAAACATTTTAGTTAAAGCGGCACCATGTCACTTTTTTTTTATGAATAAAAATGTATTTTGTCCAATCTATGGTATGGTAGAGTATGTTAATACCATACATACAGTATAACTTATACAATTGGGGTGGTTGTATTTTGTCTCCCTGCTCTTCTATTGAGACATTTAGATCCAGTGCGTGAGACATGACCTTTGACACAATCTTTTTTTTGGGTTTGATTCAATTTATCCCCTGAGCAAGCAGGCAGACTCTATTAGCTCAAAGGTTAAAATGTCAGCGCTTGTGCAGAGACAGGTTCAAATCCGGGGTAGAGGAAAGTTACATAGTGCAGCTTTAAAGGTAGGGTAAGTGATTTGCTTTGGTTAAAATAAGTGTTAAATAGCTCTATATTCTGATAGTACTCATTTGCTATAGAGTGTTTGTTCAGTAACAGGAGTCTCCTTGTCTCTCCACCTCTTTATTAAACAGAAAATGCGTTTTAGTTTCAGTTTCAGTTTCATTTCCAATTTTATCCAACCAGGACAGAGAACTCAATCAGGATATAGATTAAACAAGTGAAATTGGAAGTGATGACACTCAGAAATGAGCAGACAATTGGAACTGGAACACTATACAAACCAGACACCTACCAGAACATGTATTTTCTGTTTATTAAAGAGCTGGAGAGACAGGGAGACATCTGTTACTGAAAAAAAACACTATAGCAATGATTACTATCTGAATATAGTGTTTTAACCTTTTAACAAAATACTTCCTGTTTTAACCAAAACATATCACTTACCTTACCTTTAACTGAAATAAAAACGATAACTAACTGAAACTGCATTATCTGCTTGCAACAGATAATGTCCATAGTTTTAGTAAGAAAAAAAAGGTTTTGAGCTTGTAGATCTGCTATTTTGTTTTACTGTTTTTAAATACCCTGTATTACAATAAACTAAAACTCACTCTAAAACTAGGCCTTAAAAAAATAAATAATAATAAACTAGCAAATCTTTACAAACCAATTAAAACTCACTGACATTTTTTATCATGACTAGAAAAAGTGCTCCTCGGAGCACAGGTCTCCGCCAGGTCAGGTAGGATAGTGTGGGGCAGCAATGTTTGGAATTCGCCAATCTGGCTGGATGTGAAAAATCATGCGGATCGGACAGATCCGTCTTGATCAGTTGACTATAGAGATCATGTGTACCGATTTGTGTGATGTTTGGATAAAATCTGAAGGAGTAATATTAAAAAATGAGTTTTATATAAATTTCACGGAAATTGCAAGCTGTGTTCATGATTTGAGGCATTTTGTTCAAAACGGAGCACTCCTGCAAACTTCAGGATGGAATATGAAGAATCTGAAAGACCCTTTTCGTGTAATGACTATAGAGATACTGTGTACCGATTTGCGTGACGTTTGGGCAAAATCTGTAGGAGTACTGTCAAAACATGTGTTTTGCAAAAAGCGGCCTCCTGGTGGCGCTATAACAGGCCCATGTGAAAAATCTGGGGCAACGGTTCTGAATTGGCATCCAGGGAGTGTGTGTGCACAGTTTCGCTGCGATCAAGCCAACGGTGCCGGAGATGACCTGTTCACAGACGGACACACACACGGACGGACACACACACACACACACACACACACACACACACACACACACACACACACACACACACACACACACACACACACACACACACACACACACACACACACACACACACACACACACACACACGGACGGACGGACGGACGGACGGACAGGGTGCAAAACATACTCTCTCGCCATGCCTTTCGGCCTGGCGGAGACAACTATAATAACCTGGAAAGGAGACGGGTACGAGAAGTCATTCCTGCCGTTGGGGAAAGCAAATCTAAGCCGGTGTTTCTCTCCGAAGCGGAACAGGATGTTGAGGATGGTGCTGCTGGCGGTCTTGTGGGTTTTCATGAACATGAGGTCTGTTTTAGGAGTACAGAGTCCAGTGCTGCCAACCATGGGCTGGGAGCCGTTTGCAGTCGGCCGGCTGTGAGCACAAGAATGAGGCACCGGAAAACTATAAATAAAGAATTCAGAATGGTCAAATCATGAAATTACAACATAAGTAAACAGCATCATCAGAAAAGTAGAATCTAAGCAGTCTTGTGTGGAAAAAATGGCTACAAGTTCGAAACGTGTCGCTGCGCGTCACGTTTCGAGCTTGTAGATCTGCTACTTTTGATACTTTTGTGTGACACTATAGTATCAAGTAGGGCATTCATTTATGAAAAGACACAAAAAATGTACAATATGGATATAAGAGGTTTCTGCCCGACAGCAACAATATATATTGTATATTTGAAAGACACCAGTCAACACTGAAGACATAATTAGGGCTGAAATTGTGTTAATCCTGGACAGTTAGGTTTTTTTTTTGGGGTATGAGTCGAACTGGATTACCAGCCTAGGTGCCCAGACGGTTACGCCAACCGTCCGGGCCCTGGACAGTTAGTTTGATGGTAATGTTGTAACTGCATAATGCAGTGGTTCTCAAACTTTTTCATGTCAAGGACCCCCAAATTGACACTTATTAGCCCGTGGACCCCCATTTGAAAATATGTGGTTTTTACGGCCCTAGCAGTGATTTTCAACCATTTTAATTTCAAGGACCCCCAGTTTGACACGCATTAGGCTATGGACCCCATTTAATGGCATTTCTATCTCTGGGACCCAAATTTCATTTGTAAAATCAATGCTAATTTAGGTTTTAAATTAAGAGAGTGTACAAACTCAGAGAGTTTGGACCCGTTAGGGTCCATTTGGTTCCATTTGTACACTCTCAGAGTTATAGACCCAGAAGAGTCCATTTGGTTCCTAACTACCTTTTAGCTACTACTCATTTAGCTGGGGACCCCCTGGAACTCCCCGGGCCCCACTTCGAGAACCAATGGTATAATGAATGAGTCTTACTCAGGCTCGGTGAAGTGGATGTTGGGACTGGAGAGGCAGTAGAACAGGATCATAGTGATGAAGAGCCCAGCCACCAGCATGCGTTTACACGCAGGCCTCCACTGTTTGCCTTCATTGCCAGCCATGGTTCCAGAGCATTGTCCACCACACCATAACCTGTGGACAGCCACAAGAGGAAGAGGAAGAATGCATTTGTTTGCCGTTCTTATTATAACATGAAGTGGAGGATAAACAACAAACATCCTCATGTCGACTCATGATGTTGGCCAGTCTAGTCAACAAACCAAAAAAAGACACTGTTTCCCAAACAGTGGGTCGGGACCCATGTTTGGGTCGCGAGTAAATCTCACCCTTTGTTTTCTTTAAAAATAAATATATATACTATTTAAACAGATTTGTAAAAGTAAAAAAATATAAATAAATCACAACTTTTCATCAAATAAAAACGACTATTAAAAACAACCTTACATCAAACAATTACAAATAAATGTCAAAAGTATTTCATAAATAAAATAAAAATACAAAAAGTAGTGAAGTCTGCTATTTTCACTAGTTTGGGTCCCGGGCAAATGTCTAATCTCTCTCTTGGGTCTTGAGCTAAAACGTTTGGGAACCACTGGTGTAATATCACTGATGTACTCTATTCAGCAGTGACACTGTAGGGTGTGGTTGCTGTACTGTTTTTGACTCTGCAACAATATCTGTGTATTTCTGTGATGTCAACCTTTTGCATGTATTTTTTGCTTGCGTGCCTTATAGTCTAGGGTTGGATTCTGTAATTTGTGATGTTTATTCTTCTATCTATATTCTGTACCCCACAGTACTTCTCTGTACTTCTCTGTGCAACATAGTGGAGTATGTTGACAGTTTTAGTGACAACACCTACTCCCTTTTCAGTTTTTAGATACACCATACAGCAAAGGGTTAATTCTAGCCTGATGTTGGTTCCACTGGCAATAAACTGTCTCTTTTATAGTTTTATAGCCAACCACGGCAGAGAAACCACCCATGGACTCTAACCTCTCCTCTGCCTCAGTTAGCAGTCAAACACAGACACAGACACAGACACTCACACTCACACACACACGCACACGTACGCACACACGCACACACGCACACGCACGCACGCACGCACGCACGCACGCACGCACGCACGCACGCACGCACGCACGCACGCACGCACGCACGCACGCACGCACGCACGCACGCACGCACGCACGCACACACACACACACACACACACACACACACACACACACACACACACACACATGTGTTCTGGTTAATTTAACATAATAGTGGGTGTTTTATAGACTACCATTAGTTACTGCAGGGACCGCAGTCTTGACAGCATTATTTAAATTATTTAATTAAGCTTATGATTTAATTCTTATTTTTAACACTCATATTTCCGTACACGATTTAATTCATGTTACATAAGATGTATTTATTATTTTTTTTGTTGTATTTATATTATGATTTAATTCACATTTTAACACATTTCTACTGTATATTATTTACGTTTCTGTATATGATTTAATACAGCAAAACACTAACGCCCTGGCAATGCCTCTGTTGTCACATTCTTCATTGTGCTCCTCTCCCGCTATTTCTGTAGTTCTGCCTTTACATTTGTTTTATGTGGCATGATTTTATTTGAAAAAGTGATTGTATAGTTTTATAGTTGGGTGTTCATTGGGCCTCATAAAAGCACACTATTGTTGAACTCTTTGCACTCTGTTGTTAAAAACGCACAACATAAACATAGTCATATGCAATAAGCTGAATACCGTACTGCGCACCAAACATCATTCTAAATGGAAATAATAATAATAATAATAATAATAATAACAGTAATAATAATAAACATTTATTTTCATAGCACTTTTTTCTAAACAATGTTGCATGTTTAAATTTTTTATCATGTTTAGAGAACATGATATCTGATTATTTGACCTGTTTCTGTCCTTGTATTTTGCCTTGCTCTTCTTTCTACAGTATGTCTAATCTACCTCCCTTTCCTGAAAACTACAAATGAAAACAATAATTTCAACCACTTCATTACAGCTGTAAACGTGTGATGTGACAATAACGTTCATTCTGATTTCTGATTCTAAAGCCTGGTCACCCTCAGAATTGAGCTGGGAACCAGGTACAGACAAGAGACTGTCTGCCACATACGGAACTAACATGTAACTTATACTGGGAGCCCAGTCATGTCAAGGCGTTAAACATTACCAGTAAAATCTTTAAATTCTAAAACAAACAGACAACCAGTGGAGACAGTTCAGAATGGGTGTGATGTGGTCTCGTCTCTTAGTGTTATTGAAAAGCCTGGCTGCTGCTTTTTTTTTGGACACGCTGATGAAGGTACAGTATGCGATTGTTTTCTGATGAAGTCCAAAAGAGTACAAAAACGTTCAATAATCTAACCAAGATCTAAACGAGATAAAAGCATGGATGGCCTTCTCATGGTCTGAGGACGATAAACAGTACTTTAGAAAGAGGATTTTAGAAATATTATGTTCTTCATAATGTTCCTTAGAATATTACATAAAATGTGTACAGAAAAAAGAATCAGAGCGATCCTACCGTTTTGCTGGCATGTCTGTCATCTGCCTCTCGCATTGCACTGACCACCCGGCTCCACCTTTGATACGTTATCATCTTTTATGACCATGTTTGTGTTACCAGTGACTTCATGGAGCATGCTGTCATGGAGCAGACTACATTAAACATTGCCCTACACTCTATAATAGACTGGTCTGAAAATGCTCAAAGCTCTTAATTTGAAGGACCCCCACAAGACCACAGACCCCCGTTTTTCTTTGGGCCCCCAATCCACACTGTAAAATACTCATTGTTAATTTAACTCTGAGAGTGTGCAAATGGAACCAAAATGTACCATAATTGTAATAAATTCAATACTTACAATTATTATTCAAATAATTCCAAAAGTGTAACATAACAATAGTTTCCAGTGCCGATGTTCAATCCTGCATTCTCAGTCATGACCTGCTACAGCTACACTGTATCATTATTGTACTGTAAAACTACAGAGCAACCTGCTCTTTCTCTGGAACTCACTAAGTGAAAGTACAGTATGCGCCGCCATTGTTTGTACATCATTAATTCACTTCAGCACTTCAAAGCACATCTAGAAGACTGGAACAGGTGATACTGCAGTGTATGCACAGTGTATGCACTGTGAACTCGATAGGACTATAATAGTACACAGGTTTAATATGAATTGAATAACATTTGATGCTTTTGTATCTTAGAAGTACAGTGGTTCTCAATGAGAGGTCTTTTGAGGTGAGCGGCTAAATAATTGTGAGCCAAATGAACACGTGGTTCCATCATGAGTTATATGAACACAGAGGAATGTACAGCATGGACTCCCACAGATAACTAGAAAAGGTTCTCGGCCCTCCGACAATGACCATTAGTGCTGGAATCAGGCCTGTGTCCGAAATACACTAACTTTATATTCATTACATTATTTTGTGCGTGTTAGAAACAACGTTTTACTGCTGGAACCTTTATGTGTAGTACCTCTGCTGGCCAACAGATGGGTCACTTTCCTCACATTATGTGTGGTTCAATACCACGTGACCTAAGCAGTGCATCTGAAAAGATGCTCTTTATGCACAAGAAGTATGTTGAACAACCCATGGAGTATATCATCTGTGAACAGCCTAGGAGTTCAAAGTCTCTAAGAAGAGTCTAAAAGCCGCAGCAGCCCCTAGAGCATCAAAAAAACTGTTTGAACCAAGCGACATAAAGGTCAAATTGACAACAAAAGTACAGTTTATTGCAATTGTAGGCCAATATAAGTATACCTTGCAGCGTGATTCTACTCTCGAGGGTGCTACTTACTGCATAACACAGCAAATATTTATAGAATTCATTAATGCAGGAAACACCAAGTAAATGTCCCCTGGGTGCAACGTACTGTACCTTATGCATAACATAAACAAGGCAGCTGTGGCAGAGGATATACAGCATACATTATGGATGTCTGAACGTGTGAGAAGGTCTTAAAGCTGCAATCGGTAACTTATTTTAATTAATAAAAGGTTATTTAAAATAATCGGTATCGTATTGATTGATTGATTGATTGATGTTTTTCACAAAATCATATAGTATGTTAATATGCATAGGGTATGTTGCTGCAATGTAACTATTACAGTGGTTGGAGGTAGCTCTCCCTTCTCTTCCATTGAAAAAAATAGACCCTGGTGTCGGGTAGGACATACTGGTTGATAAGTAGTATTGCCTGAAGTTCGTAAGCGTAATCTCTCCCCCTGGCCAAAAGTTTCAGGTCGGCATACCAACGTTATCCAATCTGGAGCGAGAACTCCACAAAGATAATCAATCAGGCTCATTGTTTTATTTTTGTTTGTTTCATCACTTCCAGTTTCATGTATCCCAACCTGAAAATGTATTTTCTGTCTACTAAAGAGCTAGAGAGATGGGGAGACCCCTGTTAATGAACTCTATATAGAGGCTCTATAGCAATGATTACTATTGGAATAAAGAGGTATTTAACCATTTTTTTTTTAAAGAGAAAAGAAAATCCCTTACCCCACCTTTAATTGCCATTGAATTGAACTAACTAATTAAATTGAGTATGATACATTTTCCAGATATCCATGTGTGAACAACTCATCACAAGCCAATGGGTGAATGAGGGAACACAAGATGAAAGGACAGCTTAATTAACGTTAGCTTTATTGCC
The DNA here is from genome assembly GCF_963280865.1 of Gymnoscopelus braueri. Classification (NCBI taxonomy): domain Eukaryota; kingdom Metazoa; phylum Chordata; class Actinopteri; order Myctophiformes; family Myctophidae; genus Gymnoscopelus; species Gymnoscopelus braueri. The sequence continues at coordinate 10,246,561 of NC_137604.1, forward strand.
ATCCAAACAAACAGAGGCTCTCTTGGCCCACGGCCGTAAGTAAACTGGAAATAATAAACGCAGTCACCGAGTGACAAGAACAAAGGCTGAGTTTAAACAGAGTTTTGTGCAAATACAAATACACTGCAGCCCTGTACGAGCTTTCTCTCTCCACTCCCCAGAGCCCAGGGTTGCCAACCGTCGCTTGAAATATGGAATGATCTAAACCAGGGGTCTTCAACAGGGGGTCCGGAGAGTTACTACAGGGGGTCTGCCAAATCTTTGTGTGATATGATTTTTTTTTTTTACCTTAACCACTTGAACCCTAGCACCCCTTTTCTAAGGAGAACTTTAGCCAAAAATAGCCGATCTACAAGCTTGTAGATCTGCTATGTCATGCTATGGCAAAGAGGTGTTTGGTGTAGAGAGAAAAAAGAGCGGACTAAGTAAACAAAAAAAGTTTAATCTGAAACACAATTTTATTATATAGAGGGGGTCCCTGCTTCATCTCTGTCTCAGCTAGGGGGTCCTTGGCCTGAAAACGTTGAAGACCCCTGGTCTAAACTGAAAGGCGGTCCTTTCTTGAACTAAGTTCAAACAGCTCATGTAAAAAGGTGGTCCAAGTACAGAGACAGACAACCCGGGTCCGGTTCACTGTCTACACCCCAAATCTCTTTGCCAAAACATATTCTGGGGGGGCTAATATTCCCCCTCAGAATATGGATGCTGGGGTTCAAGTGGTTAATCTCTACATTCAGTATATTCAGTGACATAGTATCTTTTTCTGGGCGTTCCTTATTTGAATTTCAGGTAGTTGGCAATATAGTGTGGACCCATGCCAGCATACCAGCCCCATTGCAACACAGAGAAGAGCATACAGGACTGGCTGTGATGTTTCCGAAGGTGACATACAGTACATACCTGTTTCCTGTTCCAGTTCATTTTCCCATAGCTTTGTTTGATTGGCTCAGCAGCAGGTTTGAAGTGGAAACACTCAACATGTTCATAATGTGTTTCCAGTTCAAATCTGTTGCTGAGCCAATCAAACAAAGCTATGGGAAACAGCCAGGAACAGGAAACGGGTATGCCACCTTATGCCACCTTCTGAAAACTGCATGGGACTGCATGCAGTTATGCACAGAACATATTAGCTCACCGAAATACACACACCA